>NC_132991.1:47592500-47742500 GCF_048564905.1 Vicugna pacos | reverse complement strand
TTCCAGAGCCTTGTGGTCACTCTGAGCCAAGTTGGGGGAAGCTGGCAGTCCAGGCCTTGGCTTTCCTAGGGCACTGGGTAAGCTTGTTGTGAAAATGCTTTTTATAGATCCCCCCACCCCACCCCAGTTTTATTTTAATAAATACATCCTCAGGCATTATTTACAAGCTCACATAATTTACCTATGCTATTTGGCAAAGCAACTTCGCAAAAGAAAGTGAATGAATAAATACTTCATAACTGCTGGTAGAGCAGACTGGGTCCTGTAATGAAGAAAAGATTTATGTCACCTTATTTCAGCCCAAATAGCAGCAGCTTCGGCTTGTCTCAGCCCAGTGCTTCTATTTAAATGTTACTTTCATATATTATGTGGCATTAATTTAACTATAGCTCATTAAGGCAGAATGAAATGGTTAAATTAACTTATCAACCCATAATGATGATGAATGAGGTATTAATTCAGATACAAGCTGGGCAATTTGCAAGTTTACGCATTCTGATGGTTCTCAAATAACATTTTGAATAGCGGGTCAGCGCCTCAATCAATTACATAAGCATGTAAAGTCGGTCTTTCGGAAAAAAATCCTTTTTCATGCATATGCATTAAAACATGTTCGCAATTATCCTCGGAAATTGCCTTCATTGGATTAAGCAGCAGCCTTGGACGCGGGTTCTGATCTTCCCTGGGCTTTTATTAAAGCTCTGAGCAGCTTTGGCAATAACAGAGTGAATGGGCTGTTTGTTTAAAGAGTGTTTACCCAAGAAAGGGGCCGGCGGGGCGCACCGATTGATAAACACTGACCCATCTCCTTCGGAGAAGTTGTTAGGAATTGTCGGCCCGCCCAGCGGCTGGGGAGAGAGCTCGGTCAGCCATGACGTCGGCCGGCGCTTCGGCTTTCCTGGCCCATAATTTGCCCCTGTCTCAAAGCGAGTCTTGGGCCCGGTATGGTGCCCCTGCGTGGCCCGGCGTTCGCCCTCTCAGGGAGACTTGGGCGGGGACTGAGAGGGTAAACCTGGCCACTTCTTGAGACCCTTGGTTCCTCCAAGCCAGACTAGGAGACGATTTACTTATTCCTGGGACAGGGATTGCAGACCGGGGTTTTTAATGAGCCCTTTGGCAAGAGCTGAGTCAAGGAGGCGGTGACCCCCGTGTTTCTACCCCCATGCCAAGACTGCTGGGGAACCTGGTAGATCTCCTGCTAGATTTGGCAGCTTTTCTGAGGGAGTGGTAGTCTAGCCCAGGTTCTTCCCAGGAGTGGAAGCTGCAGGAGGACAGGGTTGGCCTTAGATTTCTAAGCCCCAATCTCCCTCCCCTCTCCCTACGAAAGCAGCGCTGGTTTGCCAGCCTCGAGGCCTGACTCAAATTGTGGCAGGCAAGATTAGAGCCCCTGGGCAGAATGCTTTGAGGAGAGGGACGAGGGATTAAAATGGGTGTTCCGCTAGGGACTCATTACCTTCCACTGCCTCCCCTCTCCACTGCTCCCGCCCCCCCTTTTAAAAAAAACCTTTAGCGCTTTCCATTTGCCAGGTACTGTTAAGGACACTTTTTACATATTAACTCACTTAATTCTTACCCCACTCTTATGAGATAGTTTCTGTTATTATCTCCATTTTACTGAGGGGTAAGCTGGGCTGCTTGATAGACACTTTTTCTAAGTGGCAGACCAGAGTTCAGCTCCCCGCTGCCCAGATCCTGAGTTTCTGATCTCAGCCACTAGGCTAAGCTGCCCCAGAAGTCTCGGCCTCAAAGAAAGGTATGTGCGGGTAGGATACCCGTATGGGGAGGGGGGCTCCCATGGGGCAGATCTGCATTTACTTTGACCAAACAAGAAGGAAGGACTTCTTGAGTGGGCAGAAGGCTGCGGCTTCGGGGACAACAGCCGGCCCGCAGGCGCGGCCTGGGGTGAGGTGTCCTATCTCCCCACCACTCACGAACCCATTTGGGGGCTTATCCCAGGCAGGCCCTTCCCTGCTCTGGGCGGATCCTCTTGGTGGAGGGCTGCCGAGATCGCCACTTTGAACCCGAACCAGAAACTTATGCCTTCTTAGGTTCAGTCCTGGCCGGCCGCTGGTCCAGGGGACTCCGCAGCCAGTTGATGCCCACCCCGACATTCCTAGCTCCATTCCGCACCCAGGGCAGGAGGACCAGGAGAGAAGGCACCTAAAGGTGGCCCAGCGTTTCTGCAAGGGCAGCCGGGAGGCGGGGGATAGAGCCGGGTGCGGGGGAAGACAGCTCCCGTCCACGCGCCGCTGGGCTGGGTCTCTAAACGCCCTCCGGGTAGTGGGGGCGGGGGTACGTGACGCCCCGCTGGGTCGCGCTCCTCCTCGCCCTCCGCGGATGGAGGACGTAGTCTCTGGAGGAGGAGCCACAAGAGCTTCGCTGCCGGCGCTGTGGTTTCCCTGTTCCATGAGGTTTCCAAGTGGTCACGACCGAGATACGAAGCCAGGAGACGCAAATGAGGCCAGAATGAGGGGGGGAAAGCTTAAGGCTGCAGTTTCCGCAGTAACTCTTGGCCTTAGCCTACATAACCCCCCTTCCCCATTCATTTCGTCAAGGTTGGTCACCTCCCCTATCCTCGACTGTCCAGGTCACCTGGGGGCGCGTGCTGGTGCTCTGTACAAGTTGACCACCACCACTCAGATGCATGGGCCCAGAAATGGTTAGGGGCAGGCAATGTCTGTTCAGCTCTGGGACAGACCACCTCTATATGTGTAGTGGACAGCGCTCTGCTGGCCCAACTGCAGGAGGTTCCCAGGGCTGTGTGAAGTGACCAGTTCAGGAAGGTGCTTAGCGGGCTCCTAGCCCCACTCACCTCCTCCCTGACCACCAGGCTGTCCAGAGAGAGGCCATGTGGAAGTTACCTCCAGAGGGTTATTCAGGAATGCCCCAATTGGTTTCTGCCCCCGCTCCAATTCCTATTCCTCCCGGAGGGTCAGCTCCTCAGCCACCTTCTTTGATTTGTTCCTCCTTCCCCTCAGGGACCACTGAATTCTCCTCACTTGGGCTTGAATGTCTGGTGGCTGGAGAGGGCAAGTGTTGAGTTTTAGCTCTGGATCCCTGCAGAATAGAAGCTCAATAAATGTTTGTTGACTGGACAAATTAATAAATGATGGGGACAGAGAAGATGCCAAAGGCTCCTGAAACACCCAGGGCTGCTAATGGGAGGGATGGAGGGTGGGGGAAGCCCAGCTCAGAAATAGCTGCCTTAACTGTCATCCTTAATCAGAAGGCAAGGCATGGAGGAGATCCCCAGAGGCAGTAACTTACACTCAGGGTCCAGTTGGGTGTGGTCCCCAGCTGGGGTGCTGTGAGGGGGAGTTCAAAGGGACTAGGGGTTGAGGGGCACTGGGGTTTTTTCCTGGGTCCAATTCTCCCCACATCCACCATGTGGAGTCCAGAACTCTCTGCAGCCTCTTATCTGCCAAGAAACAACTCCTACTCCCCAAATACAAAAGAAATGGCTCAGAGATTGCACCAGTTTCCATGACATGGGGGTCTCTAGAGGAGAGAAAATGGGATGAGGGGGCAGGGGGCAGAGGTTTCCTGGAAATCTGACCACATCTCCAAGCAGTAAAGAGCCCTAGGCATATGGAGTTGAGAGACCTGGACCCAGAAAGGAATAGTGCCTGTGACAGACATGATGGAAGCTGGGCAGGGACAGCATCAGACTCAGGAGCTGTAAGGTCTGAGATAGGTCCAGGCCTGGGGATAATGCTGGACAGAACTGCAATTTGAAGATGGGCCTCTCAGGCAGCGGGGTCCAGGGCTTGTGGGGAGTGGCTCCTCCGGGGGACGGGGCTGGGGCTAAGGGAGAATATGGTTTGACGGTAGGCAGACACTCTGGGTCTTGTCACCTGCAAGTCTCTGGACCTAAAGGTGCTGTGGGGAAATCTTTTGGACTCAGGTTCTAACTGGCTTCCTCCCCTGGCATGGGTGTTTCTTCCCCTCCCCCACTGCTTACCCTCCCCCAGTGTAAGAGACCATAAATCCTAGCAATTTGAATCCCCCCACTGTCACTCATTGATTGTGTGACCACAGGCAAATTACTAGTCCTTTTTGTGCCTCAATTTCCTCATTCATGGAATAGCGGTTGTCCTTCTTTAATGGATTGTTGGAGAGATTGAGTTAATATGTGTAAAGCTCGCACTAGGTAGAGCATGTCATTAGAGTAAGTTCTACATGTTAATTGGCCTGGTTAATAGGAAGGAGTCGGGAGTCTGCGGACCTGGACTTGCACCCTTCTTTGGCCACTCACTCACTGAGGCCAAGGCAAGTCTGAGGAATGCTCCTCCCCAGAGGCTTGCTAGGTTTAGGCCTGAGGTTGAAGGAGGAGGATAACTTACTTCTACTGGTGCCTGGGCAGAGTCAGGCAGTGAGTAGGATAGGGTGGGAGGCACTATGTGCTACTTTCAGAAATGCAAAAAGGGAGAAAAATACCTTATTATGAGCATAACTACATCCTGGGCACCATGAGGAAACCAAAGGGAAAAGAAGAGGAAAAGGAAGTCTCTTCATTTAATCCTCACAAGGATCTTAAAAGTTGCCCACCTGAATTATGCACTCCTATTTTACAGCTCAGAAAACATAAGCTGAAAGTGGTTAAGCAACTTGTCCAAGGTTGTACAACTAAAACATCCAGAGCCAGATGAGATGAGTCTGTCTCTAGGCTGAGGTTCTCAGCTGAGTTCTGCCCCCCCTTGCCCTGCCCCTTCTCTAGCAGAGTCCCTGTAGATGCTCCCTATGGTTTGTTGGTGGGTGACATGGGAGAACCAACGGATCAGAGAGCCCAGTAGAGCCCTGCAGGACACATGCTGCCTCCCTTACCAACACGCTCAACATCCTATCTAAAATTAAAGTGGGGAGAAAGCAGATTCTTCCTGGATGGAGCTCAGGTAATTGATCTATTAACCTGTCTGCACCTCAGTTTTCTCATCTGTAAAATGGGCATAATAATAGAAATTATTTCGTTTGGGTTGTTGAAAGGCTTGTTCTAGAAAATAAAACCTTTTAAAGTTTGCTGGGCACGTAGTTAGTAAATGATAGCCATTGTAGTTACTGTTCCTGTCATCCCTCACGCTGGCAGGCAAGAGAGAAGGCCTGCTGGACGGGAGATCCGTATTGGACGTGCTCAAGGGTATAAGCCCTTCACGTCTGTTTCCGGTCTGAGCTTCGGTGGCCGCTTTTGAAATTTATAGGCAGAACTGGGGTGACTGCACAAGGCGGGTCTCCGGTGCGCAGGACCCACCGGGTTACAGGGACTTAGGGCTGACGGCACTGGCGACGACAGCTTGATGCGCGGTCCTCTCATCAAGTGGAGAGATGGTATTTTTGAAGCACCTTGTTCGGAAGCGCCAGGGGTGGGGCGGATCGCGGCTGGGAACCGCGCTGTTCACCCCGCCCAGGAAGCATTCTGGGAGACAGCAGAAGCGGACCCTGAAGGTCTGCTCTTGAGGAGTCCAACGCAAGTAATTCAAGGGGATCAGTGGGACATGGGGAAGGTTCCAGATGAGGCAGAGCAGCTGACCCAGGAGGCTGGCGGACCGGCTGTGCCAGGTAAGTGAAGGCTTAAGCTTCTGGAATCTTCTGTTGAAAGCTTAGTTTCCCCGCATGGAAAAGGGGCCTCTATATCTGCCCTCCTTAGGAGGCTTTTGAAAGACTACCATCAGACTTGCTCCTGGTTGGCCTTAACCAAGTCCTACTGGCAAGTGTCTTCTTAGGATAGGAGGTCGTTGGGGCTTATGGAGAGTGAACCCAGATGAACTCTGTGCATTAGAAACTTTCACACTTTGAAAACTGAGAAGTGGAGGACCTCCCTTGTGTTCCTGGAGTCCCGGCCCCTCTTTGGCGGGTGACCAACAGAACTCTTGACCTCTATCCTCCTCTTGCTGTGCAAACCTGAACTTTCCCCAGCTCGTGGGGGCCTACGCGGTTTCTGGGGGCTAGGAGACAGGGGTGGCTGGGGGGCGGGGAACAGATACAGGCCTAGACCCTCAGGAACTTGGCTCTAAAAGTGCCGAGACGATTTGCCAAGAGTCCTTTCTCCAGCTAGTGAGCGCCGGTCAGGATGCGGGAGCGGAATCCCGCTAAGATTAGGGCTCACGTTACCGAGGGGGCATCGACCGGGTCGGGCGCTGGCGCTCTCCGAGCCCTGCCTGGCTATCTCCCCGCTCCCCTAGCCGGCCAAGCCTGGCCCGCCGCGTCCTCGCAGGCCCGGAAGTGGGGCCAACACCGCGGGGCCCGACCCTGGTGCTCCTGACGCGAAGCAGGTCCGCTCCCGCCGGCTTCTACCAGCATCCAGACTCGCGGCGCCGGCGAAAATCACCTAGGGCTTTCCGTCCCTCTTACAATTCTGTCCTTGGGCATTAGTGGCCTTGTAGGGCTGGGGATTTTTTTTTTTAAGAGAAAGGGAAGGGAAATAAACGTTGGCTTTTGGCCCTATGGTAACTCCTGGTCCCACGGCCACCTTCGGTTCCAACTCCCTTTTTCTTTGAAGAAACAGAAGCTAAAAAAAAAAGAGGTCACAGATGCGCTATCCTGTAGTAACCAGGGGATGTCAAGGTTGAGTCCGCAGCCGCATACACAGAGGCAGCTGAGGGCTTGTTGGGAGCGGCCCTGGACCCAGGCTTTGGACCTGGACTAAGACTTGACACCTTTCGCACCTGAGTCAGTTGTGCAGCGAGGGTCAAGGGAGCCGGGTGTCGGCCAGTCGCGCCGAGTGGGGACATGGACTCGGCAGCCGCCCGGGGAAGGGCCGGGAAGGAGCGCTGCGGCAGGCCAGGCCCCGCCCGCAACGTTTTCCCGGTAGTAGACGCTCCAGCCTCTGGCTCCGCAGGCCTGGTATCCGCGACCAGGGACTGGCGGCTAGAAAAGCTATCGCGGGGTTGCCCTGAAACGTCCGGAGATTTCCTGGAAAGTGTCTGACCCCTAAACGTTGTGCTAGGGAGAGCGTGGCCTCCCGTTTTCAAAGAGCCGGGACACTACAGGGGCTTTTCTATAACGTACCACCAGTGTTAATGCAGGGCGCTTTCTAACTTCACACTGTCCCAAGGGCCTCCGTTGTTGCTGTGGGCAGGCAGATGCGTGCACACGCGCCTCTCACCGCATGGCAAAGGGTCAGCAGAAATTGGGACTCTGGTGATGCCCGGGTTTTCTGTCTAGCTGCTTCTCTAAACTTCATTCGTAAAGGAAGAGTTGGACTATCGAAGCTCAAGTCCCTGAAAGAGTGCCTGTTCCTGGGTTGGGCACTCTCACCTTCTCCATCTTCCTCTCGCTGCCTTCTGCCCCACCAGGACCTTTGTACTAAATCTAGGCTAGCGCTACGGAGAACTCAAGTGACACAGCCCCGCAGAGTGGTCCCAGGGGACCCCTTGGTCAAGTCTACAATCCCCGCCTCCATCTGGATCATCTATTTGCTCTGAGATTGTGAGCAAGTTACTTAACCTTTCTCAGTGTCCTTCTCTTCCTAATGGGAATAAATAATAGTCCTACCTCAAAGGATTTCACGAGTCATTTCATGTCACACAGAAAGTGTGTCATGTGTTTTTAGAAGGCACTCCATATGTACCATTTCCCTTTATGCACACATCAGGGCAAACACAAGATCCTCTCTCTCTCTTACACCAACATACAGGCAGGATAAGACCCAGTGGACTCAGGACCTGTGGATATGAAGTGTTGAAGAGGAGTGGGTGCTCAAAGGTAGAAGCCAGTGGGCTTAAAAATGCCAGGCCTGCTTTGGTTGAGCCGATTTGAGAAAAATTCCTTACTTCCTCAACTCAAGGTCCCTATTTATTGTGAAACACCTCCTTCCCACTCCCCCCCACCCTTGCCTTTTTTAAAAGTTAGGGCAACACTGGCCATCACGACTTTCTAGAAACCCATTTCAAAGGGTGAAGAAAAGCAGTGGATAAATTTGTCTTTGCAGATAGCCCAGGGAGAATAATGTGGGCTTAGAAGAAATTTGTCTTCTGGTCTCTGCTGCTCTACAATGGCAAACCCACTATACTCTTTGATTTGTAATTTCCTCATCTGTAAAATGGGGATGATGTTACTAATGCTTCCTTAAAGGATCTTTGTGAAAGTTAGAGGAAATAACCTATGTGAAGCATTTTGTACTAGCAACTCAGGAGGACAGAGCCAGCAATTCACTAAAAATAATAACAATAACAATAACCCCCCAACAAAGCCTAAGCGAAGAGGAGAAAACCTCCAAAGACATAACATTTCCAATATAGAATGTCTAGGGCTTATTTTCAGACAGATTGAGAGATCAACAGAAGAAAAGACTCTATCCAGTTTCAGAGAAGGTGTTCAGGACATTCAGATGAGAAGGGACAATTGTGCCCAGTTTGTGACTTAAAATACTCAAGATGTGTCCCCAACAAGCCTGGGGATATTTTTTTCTGTAAATACATCTTAGTGTCTCCAGTATCAGTGCAGGAAATTGGCATGTATTAGAGGAAGGCTGCAGATAAACATAGTCAAACATGATATAACTGCAGAGTTACTCCACATATTCTGAAGTGTACTTTTAAAACAGGGAGAAAACCCAGAACCATTTTTTCTCGTGCTATCAGCTATAGTCATGAATTATTTGTATAGCTTCTCATTTTACTGTCTCTGCCCCACATAAATGTATATCTTTTGTGTGTATATATATATGTGAAAATTTCCATTTTGTGTGAGGAGTTTTTATGTTAATCATGGTTTCTATTAAAAAATCAGAGATAACAAAGGTTTTTCTCTGTTCTTCACATAAAAAACCCTAACCTGTCCAACAAAACAGAACTTATCACTTCTAGATAATTTTGTAAAATCTATTTAGTTATTCTTTGGGTTGTGCTTTCTATCTTCTTTAAAATATGAACCAATCAATTATATTAGCCATATGGCTTGATCATAACAGCTAATTTCCATTTCATAATGTAATTGTTGTTTAAACACTGACAATTTATTAGTCAAGGTGTTTAGGAAAGTTCTCCCTGGTTCTATCTTTTTAAAATGATTGAAATAACTGTAAAAACTCAAAGTCATTACATTATTAGTTTTCATGGTTTTAGATTCTGTGGCTTCTTAGCATAAAATGTCTCCAAGGAGAATCTTTCCACTTGCTCTGTGGTCCTGGAACTCACAACATGGAGTATCCAGGGCAGCTTTGTTTTCTTTGCCAGACACAGGCTTTCAACAGCGAGAATTTGATGCAGTGGGAGGGGCTCACTGGGCCCCTCAGTTATGCTGGACGTGACTACTGGTTGCAAAGGCTGTGCAGTCACATATTCCTGCAAACAAAACATGTCACCCTTCAGTGATTTTAATGCTTTGTCCATTAAATGTACTTCCTTATGTAAATGGCAGTGTATTTAACTGGTAAACAGATGTTCCCCACTATCATCTCGGAATTAGAAAGCTGTGGTTTATGGTTTGCTTTAGGCTCTGGGTTTCTTATTTCCCTGAGTATTTTCCAGAGTCATTTCTGGTTTTTTCCTCCACCCATCTGAGTTTTGGTTCCATTGTGATCTTACTCTTGGTGTAGGGATTGAATACTCTTGCCATAAGACTGTAATACACACTTTGTGGGCCTCTACAAATACTCACATAATGTATTTAATAATACATTAAAAATGTAGAACACGAAAACATGTCATATTTAAGGTAATTTGGCTTTAATACAGCCTGACTTTAATTGAGGGTCTGGTTCTAATGACTGCTCTATATATCCCTTAGTTTAAAATGTAAGAAACCCACCATGTCAGCCTGTCTCCTAGAAGATAAGATTTAAATGCCAGATGGATAGCTGGTCTATTAATAGGCAAAAAGATTTGACTATAAGACAATTGAGGAAACATGAAGTCTTTTTGTAAGCTAGTCTACTCTCAATTAACTAGAATTTTAAAAGTTTCTTCTTAAACTAGAATTAAAAAAAAATTAAGGTCACATATTTCCTTACACTTACTTATCTATTCTTTTGTTTTTCCTTTTTCTTTTTACATTTTTTTTAGATTGAGTTATAGTCAGTTTACAATGTTGTATCAATTTCCAGTGTAGAGCACAATTTTTCAGTTATGCATGAACATACGTATTTTCATCATCACATTCTTTTTCGCTGTGAGCTACCACAAGATCTTATATATATTTCCCTGTGCTATACAGTATAATCTTGTGTATGTATTCTACATATGCCTGTCAGTATCTACAAATTTTGAACTCCCAATCTGTCTCTTCCCACTCTCCTCCCCACTGGCAACCACAAGTTTGTATTCTATGTCTATGAGTCTGTTTCTGTTTTGTATTTATGTTCTTTTTTTCCTTTTTTTTAGACCCCACATATTAGCGATTTCATATGGTATTTTTCTTTCTCTTTCTGGCTTACTTCACTTAGAATGACATTCTCCAGGAACATCCATGTTGCTGCAAATTGTATTATGTTGTCGTTTTTTATGGCTGAATAGTATTCCATTGTATAAATATACCACCTCTTCTTTATCCAGTCACCTGTTGATGGACATTTAGGCTGTTTCCATGTCTTGGCTATTGTAAATAGTGCTGCAATGAACATTGGGGTGCTGATGTCTTTTTGAAGTAGGGTTCCTTCCAGTTATATGCCCAGGAGTGAGATTATTGGATCATAAGGCATGTCTATTCCTAATCTTTTGAGGAATCTCCATACTGTTTTCCACAGTGGCTGCACCAAACTGCATTCCCACCAGCAGTGTAGGAGGGTTCCCCTTTCTCCACAGCCTCTCCAGCATTTGTCATTTGTGGATTTTTGAATGGTGGCCATTCTGACTGTTGTGAGGTGATACCTCATTGTAGTTTTGATTTGCATTTCTCTGATAATTAGTGATATTGAGCATTTTTTCACGTGCCTATTGATCATCTGTATGTTTTCCTCGAAGGATTGCTCATTTAGGTCTTTTGCCCATTTTTGGATTGAGTTGTTTGGTTGTTTCTTATTAAGTCATATGAGCTGCTTATATATTCTGGAGATCAAGCCTTTGTCGCTTTCATTTGCAAAAATTTTCTCCCCTTCCAAAGGTTGTCTTTTTGTTTTCCTTATGGTTTCCTTTGCTGTGCAGAAGCTTGTAAGTTTAATTAGGTCCCATTTGTTTATTCTTGCTTTTATTTCTATTGTTTGAGTAGACTGTTCTAGGAGAACATTTTTGAGATGTATGTCAGATAATGTTTTGCCTATATTTTCTTCAAGGAGGTTTATTGTATCTTGTCTTATGTTTAAGTCTTTGATCCATTTTGAGTTTATTTTTGTGTATGGTGTAAGGGAGTGTTCTAGCTTCATTGCTTTACATGCTGCTTCCAGTTTTCCCAACACCATTTGCTGAAGAGACAGTCTATATTTCACTGTATGTTCTTGCCTCCTTTGTCGAAGATTAGTTGACCAAAAGCTTGTGGGTTCATTTATGGGCTACTTATCTATTCTTGATTATATTTTCTGATAGACATCACATTCAGGTGTGCTTCATTGAAAGTATTTGTTAAGAGCTTGAGCAGGTTTTGCAGATCTTAGCACTTAAGAAGTGTTTATCTTACCACTTAAGAAGAGGGCCTTCTGTCATTGCCTGATTATTGTACCACAGATGGGTGGCTGGGCTTAACATTAGGCCTCTTCTCTCAAAACAAAGAACTTGCTACTTTATCAAGAGCTCTAAGACCCCTTCCCTGAAGATCTGTTGTATGTGATACAATAATAATAAGTAATCCAACAATTAAGCTGAGTGTGATTAACAGTGCCTGGTAATAGTAGGTGCTCAATCATTGAGCATGGGTAGATATCATAGACCTTTCATTTGTTCATGTTATTTCTTTAATACACATCATTGAAATATAACATCCATAAAGAAAGTGTATTTATCTGTTCTGTTGTTTCTGACATTTAGGTTGTATTCATCTGTGGCTATTTTGAATAACGCTGCTATGAACATTCTTATGTATGTTTTTTGGTGCACATATGTGTACTCTTCTCGTGAGTATAATACCTAGGATTGGAATTGCTGGGTTACCTTAGGGTTAGCATATATTATTATTGATTTCACTTCCTGGTAAGGATTATATGATTGTCCTCCAGTGGCATCTCATCTACCTCAGAATAAAAGTTAACTGCCTTACAATTACTTACAAAGCCCTAGACAGTTTGGTCCTGATACGGTCTCTTTTTTGCTGCCCCCACCACAGCTATAGTTACCTCCATGTTGTTCCTACAACATGCTAGGCCTGCCTCCCAGTTAGAGCCTTTGCCCTTGCCACTTCTCTGCCTGGTAGCTCCTCCTGCAAATATTTGCAAGGCCCCTCCCTCACCTCCCTCACTTGACTCAATTGTCCTTCTCAGTAAGGCCTTCCCTGACTAGTCAGTTAAAGCTGTAACCCGTCCCTGTCCCTCTGTTACACTCCCTATTATCATTCTTTGCTTTACTTTTTAGCACTGATTAGTATCTGACATACTATGCATTTTTATTTGTTTGTTTGTTTTGGTTTCCTCCCACTAGAAAGTAAACTCTACAAAGGCAAGAATTTTTGTCTGTGTGGTTCTTCCTCTACACTGCTATATCAACAACATACTAGTCTTAGAACAGTGCCTGACAAATGAATAGATGCTCAATAAATAGTTATTGAACTAATAAATCAGTGGATAAGAGGAGGCGGCCATGATGGCCTCAAGCTGCTATAAAATAGAAAATCTGGCTGTTAGTTCTTGCTGTGCCTGTAGGTGACTCTGTGACCTTGGGCAAGTCACTGCCAGCTCCCTTGTTTGTCAAAAAAGGGATGATCATCTCTACCTCTATCCAGGACTGTTAAGTGGAGCAAGTGAGATGATGTGGGTAAAAATGCTTTCCAAAGTTTTAAGTCTTTACCAAAGTAGATAATCCCAGTTGGCACATAAGAGGGCCCAGGAAAAATGAGTTAAGTTGATAGAATTAGGAACGTACACTAAGAGCCACAGCTTTCTTTTCCTTCTTGTGTCTTGTGAAAGTTAGCGCATGGCATGGTTCAACTGTCTCTTACTCATGCACCTAATTGCTATATTTTTCTTCTTAGCAGAGACTGGCGTTTTAGTGGTCCTGCAGGCATCTGAGGTCTCAAACCTCCACTCCTGGGTAGGTCTGAGAGTTCTAAAGGAAATCCGGGTTCAGCTTGAATGATGAGAGCAGTAATAATTTTGTACATTTATTGAGCACTCACCATATGCCAGGCAAATGGTATTTTGCATCTATTAGCTTATTTATCAGCATAACATCCCTTTGAGATACTGTTACTACTCTCTGTTTTACAGATAGAGAAAATGAGGTAGAAAGAGATAAAATAACTTCACTGAGTTTGACAGTTGGGCCAGGATTTGAACCCAAGTAGTCAGGATCAGGGCTCTAGTGAATACCACTGTGCTCTGCTGCCCAAGTTCTGGTAGCCTTCTGAGTGGCCCTTCTATGTTATAGGAGAGCACAAGCTAAGTCCATGACAGGGGGACTTTCCTTTAAGACAGGCTTACACAAGAGGCCAGGGCAGAGTGGGTGCTCTCTGAAGATGCTGGCAACAATGATGCTGTTGTAAAGATCTTGCCCCTTCTCAGCACTGCCTTATACTGTGTAATTACTTGAATTAGAAAGACAGCCATGCATCAAACTGAAAGTAAAAACCATTTGAAGCATAATAATGTTTTTAAAAGCTATTTGTCAGTGGACTAAGTACTTTTTGATTGGCAAAAAACATGATCATCAAAAATGATATTAACTGCAGTGAATTAAAGCACACCAAATATGTTTATCCTAATAATACAAAAAAAGCCCTAAACTAATTGGTCCATTGAAGAATTGTAGAGAAGTCATTGTTTAAAACATTGGTAAATCAAGGGAAATAAGAATTTATTGTCTTTTTTATATGAATTGTACCTTAGGGTAACCAATCAGTAGATGGAAAAAGATTCTTCTTATAGAAGTATCTCAATACACAAATGAAGATAGAATAAAATCAGAATATCACCATTTTGCAACCCCAAATGAGTGAAGGTTCTAGGCATTGAGCATCAGCAGTGCTGACATAAAAAAGAAAGACAGCAGACATGTGCCTCCTGATGGAAGAACACAATACAAAGATGAAGTAATTTTGCTTAAAAAAATTGAACTGGAATATGATTAAACTCTTAGATCCAAAGTACAATATACAGAAAATGCAGAAGACAGAGGAATATTTTACATAATGCACCAGCAAAACCCAATCTGCGGGAAACTTTAGAGGACAAACAATGCAATTTATTTGACAAAAACATTGCAGAGAATAAAAGTAAAGAAGAGGGAGCCTTTGAATTAAAAGATCCTCAAAAGACAAATTTATTGATTGTACCATGTGTAGTTATTTGGATCCTGATTTGAGCAGACAAACTGTACAAAAAATTTATGACATTGTTGGGACAATTAGAATTTGCACATTACCTGAATATTGAATGATATTAAGCTAGTACTGTTTTTTAAAGAAATGTAATATATGGTATCATGTCATCTGCATATAGTGACAGTTTTACCTCTTCTTTTCCAATTTGGATCCCTTTTATTTCTTTCTCTTGCCTGAATGCTGTGGCTAGGACTTCCCAGACTGTGTTGAATAGGAGTGGTGAGAGTGGACAGCCTTGTCTTGTCCCAGATTTTAGTAGGAAGGTTTTGAGTTTTTCACCATTGAGTACTATGCTGGCTGTAGGTTTGTCATATATAGCTTTTATTATGTTGAGATACATTTCCTCTATACCCACTTTGGTGAGAGTTTTTATTATAAAAGAGTGTTGAATTTTATCAAATGCTTTTTCTGCATCTATTGAGATGATCATGTGGTTTTTGTCCTTTCTCTTGTTGATGTGATGTATTACATTGATTGATTTGAGTATGTTGAACCATCCTTGTGTCCCTGGGATGAACCCTACTTGATCATGGTGTATGATCTTTTTTACGTGCTGTTGGAGTCTATTTGCTAATATTTTGGTAAGGATTTTTGCATCGCATAAATGTATTTGCATTTTAATTTAAGAAGAGTTCTTGTGTTTTAGAGGAAATACTGAAATAGTTACGGAAGAAGTGATATAATGTCTGGGATTTGCTTCAAAATAATATGAGAGGAGGGGATGGATGGGCATGAAGATGAAACCAGACTGGCCATGAGTTGATAATTACTGAAGCTGACTGATGGATATGTCTAATGCTTGAGTGAATGTATGAAATTCTCCATTATAATAGAATGTTCCAAAGTGTTAGCAGATACTGAAAAATGTATTGTGTTTGATTTCTTCTGTGGCCAAAATGATAAGCCTTGACAATACCTACACTGGTGAAGATATGAAGCAATTGGAAGTGAAATCTTATATGGTACTGGTGGGAACATAAAATCATATAACCATTTTGGAAAACTATTTGGCAATTTGGCAGTTCTGTATGAAGTAAAACATCTGTATGATCCAGCCATCTGACTTCTAGGTATTTACTGCAAAGAAAAGAAAACATATATCTATAAAGATATACCTGGAATAACCTGGAAATTGTCCCTCATCCACCCCTATTTGACACCCCCATGCCCAATCATCTCATGAGCTTCCCTATTTCACCATGTAATATTTCTCAAGTTTATTTCTTCTCCTAACTACTAACACCCAGGTTCAAGCCCTTATCATCTCCTCTCTGGATTACTACAGCAGTCTCCTAACTATTCCCTGCCTCCTGTCTTGCATCCTCAAATCAATTTTTTACAAAGCCATGCCACAGTTATCTGAAAAGCATATCTGACCATGTCATTCTCTTGCTTAAGACCCAACGATGGCTTCCTCCTGCCACCAAGGTAAAGCCCAGATGCCCTAATGAGGCACTGAAGTCTTTGGTGGTCTGGCCCCTCCTGTCTTCTCCAGCCCCATCTCTCATCCATGCTGGCCTTGATGTCTCTGGTCTAGAGTAGAATTTTCACCTCCATACACAATACAACACAACACAACACAACACAACACAACACCACATCAGAATACTGATATCTCCCTTGACATGCCAGTGTAAATCCTACTTTTATTTTAAGATTCATTTTAATAATTACTTTCTCCAGATGATTTCCAAATTCTGCACCTTACTGTGTGTCCCTCCATTGTGGTCCCATGACATCTTGTATCTTTTTAAAAATCACTTTATTTGCCACATTGTTCTAAAATGATCTGGAATGGCTCTGTTTCTCCTAGCAGACTATGAACTTCCTAAGCATAAGAACATGTCTTATTCATTTTTATAATTTTGGCTGCAACCAGTCAGTCAGTGACGTCATTTGTGTTCTGATCCTCCCATTCCCTTCCCCTCCCTGGTCTCGGAAAGGCAACCATGATTATTTATAACTTGTGACTGAAAGACAGATATGGGAAATAGGCCCATCTCAAGGCTGATTTCAACTCAAGTTAATTATTAGAAAGTTACAGATTCTTAGATGTGGGAGAGCAATTCCAGGTAATCTCATTCCACTATCCACCTGACACTTGGAGGCCTTTTTCAACAGTTCTACCAGTTGGAGGGTTGTGGAGTCCTTCAGGTATGGTGTAGTGGTGATAGAGATGTGGGGAGTACCCAGTTCATGGGAGGCTTCCTCTTCTTTACCCTCCTGTGGTTCAGGATGTTGTGTGAGAAAATAATGAAGGAGGAAATTATTTGTATCAGAACACGTATGTATTTACATACATATGCATCCACACACAGTGTAAGATTAAATCTGTAAATTGCTTAAGATGATGAATGGCAGGCTATTACCTAAAATGTTAAACAGAAGTTAGGGACTGAGATCGTACCCAGAGAGAAAATTATTTGTAATTTGAAGTTAAAGCCATCTGTCAAAACAAGAGGTTCAGAGTAAAAAGCACATGGGTAGGTAGACTCCATAGATGGATGGATGTCAGGGGACAAGAACCCACCCAGGCAAGGGACTGGCAGCTGACACTGGCACTCTGGGCACCAGTTTACCTCTATAACTAGAAGAGGGGACTGTAAGCTTCAAGGACCACTTTGTTTCAGAGTTTCGTGAGGTGCACCTTACTAACTTGTTGCACACATCCCAGTGGAACTCCATGTGCTCCAGCTGCTTAAGCTTGCGTTTTACCTGAGACAAGAGCTTCTCTCTCCCTATCTTTTTTTCCCCCCCCTGCTGGTCTTGTAGGAAATAGAGATGTATCTGTGGATGAGATAAATAACAAACTCTTAAAAACTCAGAATTCCTTATATTCTGTCTTTGCCTCTTTGTTCTTAATCTCTAAGTAGTTTTGGGGTAAAAACAGTCTATTACAAAGGCAAATAATAAAGTGTTAAACAGTGGAAAACTTACTTTGTCCAGAAGTCATTTGGTCTGGCCTAGTATGGCCTCTTTGGTAGCTATTCCTTTTGTTGAGTTGAAATCTGTCTTTCTGTGGCTTCCACTTATTGAGCCTGGTTCTAACCCAGGACCACATAGAAGAAATCCAAATGATCTTACGGCCCTTGAATATTCTGAGGCAGTTTGCATGTGTGATCAGATGTCACTGAACTCATGAACATCGTGTGCTTAGCACAGTGCTGGCTCATGGTAGCATCTCATAACTGGTAGCTGTTATTAGTAGTTGAACTATCACATTGCCTTTAAGCCCTTTCTTCATAAGACAAGCCCTTTTAGGAAAGTTTGCTGTTGTCACGGAACTAACCAAAACAGAGGTTTCCACTTAATCATATCAATAATTTTAGTGTAAAAGTTAGACATTAGGGAGCTGGACAACTGGAGATGTCCTTCCTCTAAGCTCCACTACTGCACCTTACTTCTATTGAGTGCCAGGTCATCCTTGAAGAGTTGGGTCAAGTTATCTCCTCTTTGAATCTCTTTCCCCTCCTCCAAGGAGAACTGACCACTCAATTTCTTCCCTTGAATTAAGACTAAATACGTCTCTATTTCTTTTTGATTGCTCCCCCCACTATCTAGAATGCTGAACTACTCTGTGGTGTTAAGCAAAATACCAAGAACATAGCATGTGATAAATATTTATTAAAGGAATTATAGCATTTTGAGGTATCAGTTTACATAATATTCATTCATTTATTTATTCATGCCATATTATCTTTACTTAAGTACAAAAACTTCTCCAATCATGTCACCTAGACATCATTTTACCCACTGGTCTGTTTGGCCACCCTTCTCTTGTCTCTATCTTCAGAATGGTGTGGCGGATATCTTCTCCTTGGGGAAGAAAACATCCATATTTTGTTGCCTTTGCCAATAGCAAAAATGTTGTAGAACCAGGTTGCAAAGCTGTTGCCATTGGCATCTTTCACATAAATCACATCAAAAAAACCAGAGTGTCTCTCTCTGTTGGTGAGCACACCAATTCTTCTCAGGCTAGTACCTTTGATCACCAGACACAGGTTACCAGTCAAACTGGATGAAGTTAGTAGTTGCCACTTTTCAAATCAATCTAAATGATGTTGTTCACTTTGATGAGGGAGTACAGGTAGTGGATTGGTGTGAATATCACAGGTCACCAGATGAGCGATTCCTTTTATGCCCTCAAAGATCTTTCTCACTTTGCACAACTTGTGCTTGGCCTCCTTAGGTGTAATACGATGGACAGCAAAGCCACCCTTGTTGTCATAGATCAGATGGAAATTATCTACAGGCTTATTAAGGCTGATGACATCCATAAACCCAGCCAGTTAGGTTACATCATTTCAATTAAGGCTATATCAATCTTAATGAACCACGGCATACAGATCTTCTTTACTTCATCTCCTGCTAAGGCATACTGAAATCTGTTCCTTAGGAAAATGATGAGAAGGAGACATTTTCTCAGCTTGTGGGGACTCGTAGATGGACAAAGAGCAGACACACTGATCAGTTCATCCAGTATCCAATGCTTTGGAGCACTACATGCTTCAGATGCTTCTTGGGACCAAGAGCCATGACATGAAAAGAGGACCACCCTCTTCCAGTGCATTGATGAAATAGCTAAGTTACAACATTTTTAGAGCTGGATGGAAATTTTAAAGATATATCCATGCCTCATTCCTCCATTTCAGTGGTTTTCAACCTTGCCTTTATTGAAAGGCACCGGGAATTTAAGATACTCCTGAGTACTGAGTCCTACCCACAGAGCTTCCCATGTAATTGGCCTGGGGTGCAGCTTGGGCATCAAGATTTTAACTGTCATATTTTAGGTTGCTTATTCCAGTGTGCTGATTTCTGTGGATGAAGAAACGCACTTCCAGAGAAGTCATGTATCTTGCTCACGTTCCATGGTGTGTGAAAGTGAACAAAGGACTCAGGTCTCCTGGCATCTGTCATAACACACTATAGCATACAAGTAGTAACTATTTATTTTTGCCTCAAACAGATTCTCCTCTCCACTGAGACCTTGAGGAGCAGCCCCAAGTTCATAGGCACAGCAAAGCCTGTTCACCTTCCAATTTTAGGACAAAAATTAGAAAGCAGCTCTCATAATTCTATTTCTCAAATATCACCAAATAGTAATATTTTTGTGTGGAAAAATAGTATCACTTTCCTCATTGATGTTTCAGTAAAGGGAATAGTAGTACTTTTTATGACGTGCAGTACCCACCCCCCATCCCCAGACTTCATAAAAGTAACTTCATTTTGAATGAAAGCAAAATACAGGCTGTAAACTTTTAAATTTATGGCTGAATTGGCCTTTGTCTGTAAAGGATGTTTACCAGCAACCTAGGATACAATGCTTAAGGCAAATTGTTTTGACCTCCACCTTAGATGAGGGGGACCAGCATTGGACACCCTCCAAATGCTTCTCCAAACATCCTAAAACTTGCCTGAGTGGTATTTTTTACTGATATCACTCTTCTAGTTCCACCGTTAACCATCAGGCCAATGCACTTACAGAAAGTAGGGGAGACGTTCTGGTTATCTATGCCTGGGGCAACAGATTACCCTGAAACCCGGCAACTTCAAACAGCGACTGTTTTATTAGGTCTGTGATTTTGAGGAGTGGGGCAGGGCTCAGCTAGGTAATTCCTCAGTTCCAAGAGATGTTGCTTGAGGTCACTCAGAGGTAATCATCTGGAAGTCAGGCTACTCTGGAGAAACGAAGACAGCTTCACTCGCCTGTCTGGCTCCTTTCCCATTTACTTTTTTTTAATGAAGTACAGTTGATTTACAATGTTGTATTAGTTTCTGGTATACAGCATAGTGATTCAGTTATATATATACATACATGTTCTTTTTCATGTTCTTTTTCACTGTAGGTTGCTACAAGCCATTGAATATAGTTACCTGTGCTCTATACAGTAGGACCTTGTCGTTGCTTGTTTGGCTCCTGCAGAGATTCTTGGAAGGTCAGGATCAGCCAGGTCTGTCAACTAGCGCACCTACAATGGCCTCTCCTGTGACGGTCTCAAGGTATTAGGACTAGAACAGCCTTCTCCTCCTCCTTCTTATTCCTCTTCTGTTTCCTCTTCTTCTTTTCTTTTAAAATATGTGATATCACTTGCCAATTTTTCTTGTATTTTTTTTATTGTGGTAAAATATACATAACATAAAATTTACCTTTTTAACCATTTTAAAGTTTCAGTTCAGTGGCATTAAGTACATTCACAATGTAGTACAACCATCTATTTCCAAAATTTTTTTCATTGCCCCACACAGAAACCCTGCACCCATTAGGCAATAACTCCCCATTCCTCATGCCTTCCCCCTCCCCAGCCTCTGGTATCCTCTAATCTACTTTCTGTCTCTATGAATTTGCCTATTCTAGGTACATTGTATAAGTGGAATCATAGAATATCTATCCTTTTGTTTTTGACTTACTTCACTTAGCATAATATCTTTAAAGTTCATCAACATTGCAGCAAGTGTCAGAACCTCATTTCTACTTATGGCTGAATCCTAGTCCATTGTATACATACCACCTTTTGTTTATCCATTCACCTGTTGATAGACACTTGGGTTGTTTCCTTTCGACTACCATGAATAATGCTGCTATAAACATGAATGTACAAATATCTGTTCAGGTCCCTGCTTTCAATTCCTTTAGGTATATACCTAGAGTGGAATGACTGGACCATATGGTAATTCTGTGTTTAGCTTTTTCAGGAGTCATCAAACTGTCCTCCAGAGCGGCTGCACCAGTTTTACATTCTTATAATCAATACACGAGTGTTCCAATTTCTATACATCTTCACCAATATATTTTACTTTCTGCTTTTTTTAAATAATAATTATTCTAATGGGTGTGAAGTGGTATCTCATTGTGGTTTCGATACACATTTTCCTAATGACTAGTGATGTTGAGCATCTGTTGATGTGCTTATTGGTGATTTGGTATCTTCTTTGGAGAAATGTTTATTAAAGTCTTTTGCCCACTTTAAAATTGAGTTATTTGTTGTTGTTTTAAGCTGTATATTTGGATCTCTTACATGCCAGTTTATGGTGTTCAGGAAGAAGATTCCAAGAGACCCAGGTGGATGCTGCAAGACTTCTTATGACTTAGCTTCAGAAGTCCTAGGGCCTCACTTTTGCTGTATTTCATAGGTCATGAGGTCATCAAGGTCAGCCCAGATTCTGGGGGGTGGGGGGAAGCTAGCAAAAATTCTGTGGTCATCTTTAATCTAACAGAGTACAAGGGTAAAATTAGCTGAAATAATTCAATTGTTTGAATAGCAATAGTAATAATAATGAATGCGGCTACAACTTTGGATTAATACAGTTCCTTTTCTTCTGAAGTCCTGGAGTGCTTTCACTCATAGAAGCCTTCACCCTGGCATTTTTACATATTTTAGAGATCTTTAATTGTGATACAGAGATGAGCACAGTTACTTGATTTTTAAAATCACTTAGCTGATTTGCTTGATAATGATGAGATGAGGCAGAAGACCTGGGTTTCAATTTTGGTTCTGTCATTAACTGTCTGACTGGCCTCTCCTGGGTAATGGGCTGGATGTCCTCTAAATTGTTTTCTAGCTCAAAAACAGTATTATTTTTAAGACAGAAGATGAACTGATCAAGAATCAGGATGTAGAAAATGTCTAAGTACAGGGCAATTTGTTGCCTAGAAATATTCCCATGTGTCATTTATTCACTGGAACAGAGAAATAACTTCAGCTTAATGGCAATTATTATAATAAGATTAAAAAACAGCATCAGTAAACACACATACACAGTTATGATAGGAGCTGAAGGAGGGCTGCAGAAATATCTTGGAACCTTGAGGCAAAGGGCAAGCAAATAAGAAAGAGAGCAACTGAAGCATTATGTTGTACACCAGAAATTGATGCAACTTTGAAAACTGACTATACTTCAATAAAAAAGAAAGTGAAACAAAGAAAAAAATAGAACAGTTCACAGTTCAGCCAGGTGCAAAAGAACACGAAATATGGCTTTCTGCATCAAAGCCTTTGTCTAAGAGTGGTATATAGCAATAAGATCGGCAAACAATGGCTAAATCCATAAGACAAAATACTCAGAAATAGCGTAGTGGTGGGATGAGGAGAAAAGGCCTCAAGCATTTATAGTATATGTTTTTCATATGCCAAGGACAAAGCCATTTGTTTTATTCTGAAGATGTTTTATATATTTCGTAGGCAACCACATGGGTAAGCACTTTCCACTACTTCCTGTTTTACAAATGAGGAAACTGATGCTCAGCATTCTGCACATGATCCCATAGGCCTGGGAAATACCAAAGCTTGTTGTTTTTCCTACAGTAAGCTGCCTGCAGTAAGCCCAGACACCATATTTACAGTAGAAAACTGTTTGGAAAAAAATTCTCATTAGTAGACTTAGTCCTCTCAGCGTTAGAAGGTAATCACCATCGGTTTTATAGGCTCCATTTGAAAATGAAGAGAATATATCCTCTCCAGCTTGGTTTGGAGGATAACTCACTAGCTGTTTCTGATTCCTTGCAAAATTCTCCACTACTATCTGATTACTTCATGTAGAGAAGAATGATCCTTAATAGAATTGATGATTTTAGTGATTTGAGTAAGGTAGTTCTTTAAAAAGCATGCAGCTTATCGGTGGATCTCGACATCTGCACAGAATCTAGAGCAGATGAGTTTCCTGTTCTTCCCCTGTGCCAGCAGGGCCCCTGCTTTGTACTACTGCAGGATCTCAGGCCCCTGAGTTTCCATGGCTCTCCCCTAGGGCAAGGGGCCTTTGTTTCTACCTTTTCCCCGGAAGCCATGGATCTTTGCCTGGGTCCCTGTATGGGGGACTTTCTACTCTCCTCCTGCCCCTTAAGTGCTCAAAACTTTTGCTTTATATCAGAAGGTTGTGGGGAAGTGGGCTGTGTTTCACACCTTTCCCCCGGTGCGAGATGATCATTGCCTAAAGGAGACTCTCTCCTACCTCTTGCTCTTCCCCTAATCTTTCTTGTAATCACCTGGAGGATAAGAGCTTGGAAACAAGCACAGTGTTCCTTGTGGAATTCTAGGGTTCCTACTTACTCAAAACTGATACACCAGGCCACATCTGGCCTTTAAGAATTTGTTAAAAGTTTAGCTGTTTTCTTCTTACCTATCTTAATGGTGGCTCTCCATCCTTCCATGCTGTGCCCAAGGTAAAATTTTAGCTTTTTTTGGTTTCTTTTGGGGGGGGGGGAATTAGGTTTATTTATTTTTAGAGGAGGTACTGGGAATTGAACCCAGGACCTTGTGCATGCTAAGCATGTGCTCTAGCACTTGACCTATACCCTCCCCACTCCCAAGGTAAAATTTTATATGTTCCCCTTTTTCCTTCGAGGCACTTGTCACTCTTTAGAATTTAGTTCATTTAGTTGCCTTGTGGTCTCTAGTGGATTAAAAAAAATTATGTTTTTGTAGATTAGCTGGCTTCTTCTTGTTCTTGGGATGAAAGTGATGTTCTCTTGAAGCTTTCTAGACCTGAAGCAGAAGTAGTACTCTAGATGATATTAAAAAAAACCTTTTGTTTTATGGAAATTTCTCAAACATTTAAAAAAATAGAGAGAAGAGTAAGTGCTTACTACCCAGCTTCTGCAAGACTTTATCATTGACATTCTTCCATATCAATACATACAGACCCACTTCATTCTTTTTAGCAGCAGTATAGTATCAGAATACTTCAGTTTATATAACCATTTCCACACTGATGGCTAGTTAAATCATCTCTAACTAATAACATTGCTTCAAAATTTTTTGGTACATATTTCTTTGTGTTCTAGTTTCTTATTTCAGATGGATTTGTAAAAGTGGATTCAATGGGTCAAAGGTTATGTATAGTTTACATTTTGATAGATAATGTCCAATTATCATTCCAAAAAATTTGTCCCACATATATTCCCACCAAACATTGTATGAGCAGCACCAAAAATCTTAACCTAATTTAAAATTCTGAAGCTACATATTCTAAAGAAAATGATAAAGCAATTAAGTTTCCAGTTTGATATATTGAAAGACATTCTCACCACAAGTCTATTTGCCATTTCAAAAGAGAACTTCGTAGAAGAAAGTAAACTTTAGTTTTTATTCTTTTAGTCCAGTATTTAGAGATGAAGCTATTTGCTATTTAAATGCAATTCACCAAAATTTAGTGCTTAACCACATGAACAACAATTCTGGTTTCTGTTAGATCCCTATTCTTGTATATCAGTGACTTTAGTAAGGGTGATGGTTTATGTCATAAGTAAAGAGTGTGCTTCACTCTTGGTGCTAAAGGAAAAGTGGCTAAATGACATTCTGTAGCTTCTAGTATAAAAAAGAGAATAATATAAAACAAAGATTTGCTTAAATTCCTATAATTCTAATTATTTTAAATTCTAGCATCTCATACAAGTTTTTTCATTCAGTAAATATTTATATTTAGCTCCTACAATATGCACATGTATTCTGCTGTGTATTGAGAAGATTGAAAATTATTTATGATTCCTTTTTCTAAGAACTTTAATACATATAAATACATATACTTAGAGGAAACTATCCATCTATTCATCCATTCATCTATTCACTCACTCATTCAATAAACATGTGTCTCTAGTGTATATTCTGTTGTAATGATGCAATGGGAACTCAAAGTTGAATAAAAGATGATCCCTGTCCTTAAGGAAGGACAAGCTAGTGAAGAAATAGACATGTTCATGTCTTACTAGGGGATTGAGAAGGCTTTCCAAGACAGGTGGAATTATAGATGTTTGAAGGGTATGTCGGATTTCCAGGCAGAGGAAATATGAGATATGTTGGGCAAAGCATGCAGGTGCAGAAGTGCACTGGAGAACAGGTTGAAAGGGGAGGTGAAGTGACACAGCAGATACTGATATTGAAATTGGAAAAAAGTTGGCTAGAATTAGTTAGGAGAAAGAGTATCATTCTGGGTAACAATGGTTAGAGAAGAATTCATGGAGAAGGGGGAAGTAATTTCCCAGGTAGACTGCAGGTAGAAAAAAATACCAGAGGCAGAGGGAACAGCATGAGCATAGCTTTGGAGTTGACCAGGAGCCTAGTGTTCCTAGGGGTAAAATGAGTAGATATATATTGGAAACTGGAAGTATCTAACATTGTTTCACATTATTTCCTGCTTCAGAGTTTTCATGTAGGCTATTTTCTCTGTCAAGAATCCTCTTTGCCTATAATAGAGTGCTTTTGGTAGCCATTAACAAAAAACCCAAGATGAATGCACCAGAAGTTGGTTTTAAATTCATAATACCGTTAGGGCACTGTTTCACTGTGATATTCCTGATTCTTCTCTCTCCTGTATGTTGGCTTTATTGTGTTTCTTTCTTTCTTTTGTTGGCTTTATTTTCAAGCTGGCTTTTCTCATGGTAGACAAATGACTGCCACTAGCTCACAGGCTACATGTTCTCATTTACATCCAAAGAGAAAACAGTTCTTTCTCTTTCACCTTCAGACAGAAGTCCTGACCTTCATTCTCATTAATCCAGCTTGGGTCACATGCCCATGATGAACCAGTTACTTCAACCTGCGTTTTGTCATATACTGATTGGCTTAAGCCAGTCCGACTTTGAACCAATCACTATGGCAAGGAGATTTGATTGGACCAATCTGGGCCCAATCTTTGAGATGAGGGTGGGTTCTATACCAGCCCAAACCTGTGGCAGTGTACTTCGTGTTAGGGGTGGGGAGAGGGAATGGCAAAGTCCACTCCATTCCTCCACTAGATTGCCTAGCCAAATCATAATCTTTCTTTAATTCTCATCTTAAATGTCAGGTTTGCCGAGAGGCTTTCCTAATCTCCCAAACTAAATTAGAGGCTTTTCCTTAGAGCTCCCAAACTAAGTTAGAATCTTCCTATTCTAGCTAATGGTTCCCTATAATTTTCCTTCATAAAACTTATCACCTTTAATTGATACACTTATTTTTGTGTTTATTTGTTAAAAGTCTGGTTCCTCCAGTAGACTCTAAGCTTTATGAGAACAGGGATCATGACTTTTCCTCAGCATAGGTCTCTAGCTGGTACATAATAGGCACTCTATAAAAATGTGTGAAATGAATGAATGGATTCATATCAATTCCTATTAGATAAGGAGTAATCTTACTTTGATCAGCTTCAAAATTGCTATTGTGCTGGGAAGGGGGAACATAAAAGTGAATGTTAAGTTCAGAGCTATGCTACAATGTGACCCCAAACTGAAAAGGACCATGTACAACAGATAACGTATTCCAGGAATTACATGGATTAAAAGACTCACTGTTATTGTAAATGACACTGTCAAGTGCTGGTTTTGCATAAAAAGTCTTATCATTTGTAATAATATTCGCTCTTAGTTTCTTTCATAATCAAGATGATACCTCACAGTAGAGCAAATTTTAAATGCATTTACACAG
The DNA here is from genome assembly GCF_048564905.1 of Vicugna pacos. Lineage (NCBI taxonomy): Eukaryota > Metazoa > Chordata > Mammalia > Artiodactyla > Camelidae > Vicugna > Vicugna pacos. The sequence continues at coordinate 47,715,711 of NC_132991.1, read as the reverse complement.
ACCAGAACTATCTTGCTTTTCTTATAATAAATAATCCTCATCAGAAATGCACAACTGTGAAACTGGGGCTGTAAGGAGGTTTTTATATGGGCCAAAGAAATGATTATAAGCCTAGAACTGCTGTCATTCAAAATATTCATTTTGACTCTTGGCTGTTTCAAAATTTATTTACTTTTTATTAATCTTGGTACAGTTTTCAATTAGCAGGATTCAGGAAAAATCCAGTTTCAACACTGAAATATTCATGTCATGAAATGTAGGTCTTCTCTGTCAAACCTCAGCATTTTGGTTAAAGATGTTTGGAAAATCCGCCTGCAGAGCATTAATTAAATTTGGTCAAATTATTTGGACAGACTTAATGGAACTACTTTTTCTGCTTTCAGTGGGGAGTCTCATTGTTGTTTTTGTCCTGAATAAACACTGAAGTGTTTTAGTGACCACGCTAACTAGTTATTGATTTTATCACTTTTTAACATAAACATATTTTTGCATCGTTATGCAGAAATAATTGAAATATTGTATGTTTAGATTCCTATTAGAATATGTGAAGAAATTTGTATTTAATTTGATTTCATTATAGTCTTTTAACCATTCATAAGATATTCTGGTTTTACAGGGCCTGGAATTTTCAATTCAGTAGTAGTAATATGGAAATTAAAGATTTAAGTAGTTTTTGTTCCCTAGGGAATCTAACATCAGCATTTGGTAAGGAGGGTGTGGCCTAATGTGTAATGTAATAACTTTACTTTGTTAGGCAATCTCTGGGATTCAGCATTCATTTGGGAAAATAAATCATCAATTCATCTCCTCCTTCCCCTCACCCATTGTCCTTATTGATTATTATTTCTTATATATAGTATTGTTTAAAATTGGTAAGAATATCATTATATGAAGAGATAAAGACAATATGTACAATTAAAGAACTAAAAATTCGAGGCCCTTACTTGACAACAAGGCATGATTTTTAGATCATGCAAGATGTAGATAAAATGGATTTTTGTGTGACTTAAGGATCTGTTGGCATTTTCTTTTGTGGGGCACATTTACATCTCAGTCTTGTTTGGTTCCACTCATGAAAACATTTTAGACGTGGTTGAAATCATTATACCATTCACAAAATTGAAACAGGAAATTGGCTTTTCTGTGAAATATTTAATTTTTTGAGAAGCTCCTGGCTGTTTCCCAAATCTAAGTTGGGTTTTAACTCTCCCATTAAGAAAACCAGCTCACCCTGGTGAGATGAAAGTAAATATTAGGACATCTATGTCCCAGTTCTGTTTCAACAGGAACTTGGTATGACTGCCCAAGACTTCTGTGTCTCATGCATAAAATGCTTTGTAATATGTGCTCAGCGTGTGTTGAATGAATGAATGAAATAATAGCCAACACTTCCTGAATGCTCACCATGTGCCAGGCACTTTACACACATGATCCCATTGAAACCCTGTGAAGTATATGCTGTTATTATCTACCAATACAGGAGAAAGTTGAGCTTAATTAACTTGTCCAAAGCCATACAGCTAGCAATGTGTGGAATTTGAACAACCCAATGCCTGTGTTCTTTTTAAAAAAAAAAATTTATCTAAAAAAAAATTTTTTTAGTTGAAGTGTAGTCAGTTTACAATGTTGTGTCAATTTCTGGTGTACAGCATAGTGTTTCAGTCATACACATATATACATATATTCCTTTTTCTATTCTTTGTCATTATAGGTTACTACAAGATATTGAATATAGTTCCCTGTGCCATACAGTATAAACTTGTTGTTTATCTATTTTATAATAGTAGTTAGTATCTGCAAATCTCAAATTCCCAATTTATCCCTTCCCACCCCTTTCTCCCCAGTAACCGTGTATGTTTTCTATGTCTGTGAGTCTATTTCTGTTTTGTAAATAAGTTCATTTATGTCTTTTTTAAAAAATTCCACATGTAAGTGATATGATATTTTTCCATCTCTTCCTGGCTTTGCTATGCCTGAGTCTTCCCCTGGCCCCAGAAGGAGAAAGTCAGCTAAAGGCAATTCACAGCACTCCAGCTATTCTCTGCCTCAAGTCTGTGCTGTGTTGTATTACACCAAGCCAAGAGGAATTCGGCAGGGCTGTAATCTCTCACCATGCGGTGTTGGTAATTTTGGGTACAGGAAGACTCCTTTACCTTCTGTATCTTGAAGAGGACATAACTAAGGTCCTTCTAAACCAAAGAGACAGAGTAACTGACCTCAAAATATGTACTGCCTTTTGATCCCTGTGGGGCTAAGTGAGGAAAATAGAGCTAAGTATTACTGCCATCTCTTTCAGAAATCTACATATAACACTCTCAAAAAGAAATTTGACACCTGGAAAAACAAATGGCCAATGGATGCTTCAGCCCAGATGGCAGTCGTTGGAGATTTGGAGGAGGAGGCCCCACTAGAGTTTATTGAAGCCACAGAACATCCTAATTAATATTTAGAAAGTGTATACACGGACATTGAGGTTGAGTTTATATGACTCTGAAAACTTTCATTTCATTCTGAAAACAATCAGTGCCACAGAGTGACCTGGCTATGTGCAGTTTGAGATGAGGTTCTACGCTCTTCCTTATGGTTTAGAAATACATTCCATGTTTTGGAATCTTACTGAAATCTGATTTATATAGTGGAAACATTCTAGGGCATAAGCTGCATATTTTATAGAGCTGAAGTTAAGTGAGAGTGACTCCGGTTATGCCGTGGGTGTCAAGGGTGTGCAGAGGCAGAGCTAACCCTGTAGGTCTTGAACAAAATTGGAGATGCTGGTGCACATATGGAAGGTCTGGAGGCCACTCATAACCCAGGTCAGGCACGAGAGACAGATATCACAACCAAATTTATACCTTCCCTAATCTAGTTTTAAAATATATTTTAGAAAGTGCAGTTTGGTTGAGAAAAAGGGAACATGGAAGTGACCCCAATGTACAAGGAGGAGAGATAGGCATGGGGTGGAAGAGAGAACTGTAAAGAAAGCAGAAACAGAAGAAATGTGATTTCAGCGTGTTTTCTTAACCAGAATCACAAATCTGAAGAGATGAATGCTTTGTAAACTCTCAAAAGTACTTATCAAAACACAGAAGACATTTTAAATGTATCCCTCTACAAAAGCAAAAACCAAAACCCCCCAAATCTCTTAAGACTGGTACGTGCCAGTAGGCAGCCAAATACTCTTAATTTTGGAAGCCTATCATATGTCATCAAAACACAACAGGATGCTGTGGTAGTGGCTCTCTGAGCATACCCTCGGGTGAGTACTGAGTGTTGGATGACACAGAATCTTTCTGGTGTAATTGTGTATTACCTTGCTTCTTTTTGTCTCTATCTGTCAAAATAGAAGTATTCTAATGCAATGCATATAAATATTTAAAAAGTAATAGTTCATAATGGAACAATTTATTAATGCTCAAAACATTTTTAAAACTCAAAGCAAAGCAGACATAAAATATTTTTTAATTTTTCAATAGGAACTTCTAAACACAATTTTCTCTGCTGAAAATATATCTTCCGAATTAGATTCAGGGAGACAGGTTTGAACATGGTTATTCAAACTATGTACAATGCATAATTATTAAAATGGTTGTAAAAAACAGAAATAACTAGTTCTGAAGAAATTAAATTATGTAAAAAAGTAGTAAATGGCATTAAATTGTTAACTTATAAAACTGAGTACCATAAATGTTCAACGTACATTTATGATATCTCAGCATAACAACTTGTGTTTACCAAAAGTAGTTTTCCTTGTAGAAAATAATCTGAAGAGCTGTACTTTAATCATTAAAAATACACTTATTTATGTGCATTTAAAATGTTGTGTTTATGGAATCAAAATCTATTAAGAAAACATCTGAATGTTTGACTGTATGCAATTTATTTATTAGGAAAAACTGAAAAAAAAGATGAAATTTCTTAGCATATTTTAAGGCAATATTAATATTAATGCCCTCAAGAATAAGGACAAACAGAAGTCTTCCTCATAATGTGGTGTAGGCAAGGATTTTCTTCCCTTTTCTCCACAGGTCCTCTTTATTTCCACAGTAAACTTAAAAGAAACTCTTTTTTTAAATTTATTTATCTATATATTTGTTTATTTTTAATGGAGATACTGGGGATTGAACCCAGGACCTTGTGCGTGCTAAGCATGCGCTCTACCACTGAGCGATACCCTCCCAAGAAAATTCTTTTTAAAAAGAACTCAAGGATAATGAAATACTATGATTCATTTAATATTCTGAGTAACAAAAATACTGCCACACATATCTAACTTTTACTTCTGAATCTTACATTTCAAGGACATAATAAAATGACTTTACTACGAAGACTAAGACTAGGCTAGTACTGCTTTGTGCTTCAAAAGGTACTTTCATCTTGCAGAGTCGTAGGGCCATCTATAGGAACATAAATTACTGCCTATGACTACAAGGAATTCTGGTTATTTGAGTCTGACTAGATAGGGGCTTATAGTATTTGCTTCAGTTCTCCTTTTGACTTCATGTAAGCAGAACCTTAAGTGAAATGGTTTTCAGAACTTTTTACACTACAATAGACTACATCTTATGCTAAATATTTTCTTCAAAACTAAAAATCACCAAAGATTTGCAGCAACTTATTGTCCTATTTGTTACTTTACTTCTGATTTAATATACATTATGAACTAATATTATAGTATAAAATAATATAATATATAATACATATTATATATATTAAGTCAGAAGTAAAAGTTTTTATCTATCTACCTATCTGGAAAAATCAATGTAAATCATTTATGATGTGCATGACTGCATAGTGCTTCCAACTTATGAACTAAGTTTAGTTGTGAGTTCAGGGAGGGAGGATATCCTTTTGAACTTTTCAATTTTTGGAACTATGTACATGTATTACTGTTTCAAAATAATTAACATTTTATTAGGTTAGAATGAGGGCAATAACAGTCTATTTTATTTTATTTTTTAACAGTCTATTTTAGCACAGGTAAAATGACTTATTTTAAAAAGTATCTTGCAGAGTTAGAATTATAACTTAACTCAGTTCTCTCTCATTGCCTTTTTCTGGTATTACTATTTGACTTTCAGCTACTAAGTATAGCTGTTTCTTTAAAAAGATCAAAGTAATAAAGAATCATTCTTCTTATGAGAACACTGTGACTAAGATTAGAGAATCCCGAAAAAGTCATTTAATGTCTTAAACAAACATGTGTCATGTTAAAAAAGCATTATTATGCTGAGTTTAGAAAAATGTACTACAATGCTAGTTTCACAGTGGTTCTTTTACAAGAACTGATGTTTCCATGTTAGAATATGTAGAAAACAGGTGGATGGCTGCAGGAGAGTTTATTTTCGCACATATGTTCACTTACGTTTTATTCATGGGAAGACACAGGACATATATATTATTGTTGATTTAACTTAGGAGAGTTTAGGCAAGAGATAGAACCCAATAGTTTGATATTTCTGTGGAATTATGAAGGCAAAATAATATTAAATACTTGATTTTTGTGCCAGAAGTTGAGATTTGGAAACTGATGATATCTCATCAATTTTTTTAATTGACCACCAGTCAGCCCAAGTAATGGCAGTCACATAATTCTCATTTCGGTTATGTCTCCAAATGTATTAGAAGTTTTTAATAAAAATATTTTATAGACTTCACTAATGAGAGTCTTGCTTGTCTCTTGTTCAGCTGAATATATGTCATAACAATAGTTTATTTTGATTGAGTGCTTCCCATGTGCGAACATTTTACGTGAGTTATCCTGTTGAATCCTCACAAAAATCCTTGAATGTAGGCATTATTATTGTTTGTCCTTTGTTAATAATGAAACCGAGACTCAAAGAAACTAAGAAACTTGCCCAAGAACCTGTCCATAAATGTCAGAAGTGGGATTAATTCAAGTCTGTCTGACTCTGAAACCTGAGTGCTTTCTGTTACGCCGTCAGGCTGCAGACCTTAAGTTTGTAACCAATTACGTAGGTAGACAATATTTATTAGAAACATATAAATTTATTAAAGATTAAACACCTCTGAATGCTCTGACAAATTGTCTTTAACTCATTGCATTAACTAATGGGCCACCTATTTCTTCTGAGGGTCAGTTTTGTTCCTGTACGTTATTAATTCAGTTTTATGATCTTTCACTCTTTCTTTATTTTTACAGATTGGATTCTAATCTGTACTGTGATATTCCAGATCTTTAAACGTGACTTACATAATAAGTTATTTCATATTTCTAGTTTCTTGCTGATTCGGGGGGAAGTCATTATCTTTACATCATTATACAAGATCCCCAATGTTATTTTGTGTGTGTGTGTGTGAGTGTTTGTTTTTTGGGGGGTAAGTAATTAGGTTTATTATTTTTTTTAAATGGAGAGTACTAGGGATTGAACCCAGGACCTCATGCATGTTAAGCACTCACTCTACCACTGAGCTATACCTGCCCCCTCCCCAGTTTTATTCTTCTACCTTTTTGTGGTAAGGAACCAAATGCTAGGAAATGCTTCTGTCTATAAGATACTACTCATTTAAAAAGAATCTAAATCTGGGTTTGTTTTCACAATAAAGTGATCAGTAATGCAGAGAAGCTGCTCGTGATGAAGAAAGGTAAAAAGATAATAAAACACCAACTAAGGTTTATGGCATCGTGATTTGCTCTATTTTACATTGCCTGGGTACTTCCCCTTACAATTTTGACTGCATCATCTTACACTTATTCATCTGTTGCTTTGTCATATTCTACAGTTTCATGTACTCCTCTATTGTCATCTCAACTACTTTATCATTTCACTGGCACAGGACTCCATCTTCTAGCTTTTTGTCTTTGTTTTTTAGATTATGATCCTGAAGATCTTGGTATTAGGAATAAATCAGCACTCAAGAAATGCCTACTAAAAGAATATTTAATCATTTCTGTGTGAAGGGAAGAATTAACTCCGTTAACTAGGAAATAAACTTTATTTCTGAGTCAAAGCAACAAGATGAAATTAAATACCTTTTTATGATTCTAAAATCACAGTGTGCTTTAAAAAAAAATGTGTGCCTCCTTAAGAGCAAACACCAAAGGATTAAGTTATAGATAAGCTTAGCGTTTTCATGGAAAAATCATGAGGAAGGAAAATGTTTATTAAATTTTATAAAGGTGAAGCCTTGGGCTATGGGTGGTGAGTATATCACAGCTCTCCGTTGCAGGTTTTTAACATGGAAATGGAAAGAGCATAGAAAACTTGTAGTCTTTGGGCACAAGAGCATCACACTCTCCCTGAGAAGCTGCTAGAATTTTGGCTTGTGGGTGGGTTACCCAGGTACTAGTCCTTCGTTAGCAACCCAAGAACATTGGTTTTACTATGTAGTTTATCTTTCTGTATTAGTCATTCTTATTATTTGCCAACAATTACAGACACATATTATCTGGGGCTAGACAATCTGGACTCAACCTTTATCTGTGAGAGGAAGTAAAGGTACAGAAAGAGTGAGTGCCATGCTCAGAGCATTTTTCTACTTAAATGCCCATCTTTTCCCTTCTTGAGCCTGGTTTGGGGTACAAAATAAACACTGTGTGCAGCCAGCAATGAAACTTACCTCAATAGACACCAGGAAAGATGCATGGATTCTATTGGAACGTGTCTGATATATCATTAGACATAAGTTTTTGTTTTGGATGATGATTGAAGTAAGGTCTCCAGAAAAGGGCCCAGGGTTTCCTGACTCGTATAGCTGCCCCCTCCTACCCCACCAAAGTACTCGCTGAATTTCCTGAAGCTGGGACAGCAATTAGACCCATAAAAATGAAGTTCATTAATGAAAACTAATTGAAAATTAATTCACCACGACTCCAGGGAAGAGCTTGCATTTAAAATGTTGTGTTGTTAGCGAGCAAGTCTCTAATCATCAGAGCATGGCAAAATACTTCAGAATGACACATAGGTTAATGAGGTGGCAAAGCATCCGAAGAACAAAATCTTGTAGTATTAAAATAGCCACCACACTTAAAACGGCAGCCTGCCCCTCCCTCTGACTCCTTTTCTGCCTCATTCCACCTCCGTGTTTGTCACTAGACAGAACAGACCCCAAGGTGCTATCCCTTCTCCCAGCAAGTCTTTTCCTCGAGAAGAAATACCACAACAATCTCCATGTTTTGATTGCAAAACGTGAATTTTGCAAATGCCACTTTATCGACTCTGCAAACCCCAGAGAATACACTTTTTCATTTTTTAAATATTTATTATGGAAAATTTCAAACATACAAGAGAGAATGCTAAAATGAAACCTCCTCACCTGACTTCCACAGTTATCTACTGGGAACCTACTGCAAACACTATTTTAGTAAACTTGAAAGAACAAATACTTACTGTATTTCCTTTCTCATGAAATAGATGTTGTGTCATAACAGGCTTGTTTTCCTTTCTCATTCACCTAAAAATATTTACTAAAGGTATTGTACATGCAAGATGAAACTAAGGGAGATGGGATATTTATTCTTTAAAAATTCCACCTTCATCTCTTCTAAAAATCACTTAGGATCCTCTTGAAGCATCTTTATATGCAGATAGTTTCTAATTTTATATTTCTATTGATGGATCTTTTTTCCTCTGTTAGGTCTCAGCTTTTATTAACAAAAGACGGAACTGTGTCTTTTGGTTACTCCAAGTGGGGTTGCTCTCCATGGGAACATCTACGTATTTTCATTTTGCTCATAACACAATTCCTAGTTATGCTGATATTAAAAATACTGGTAAACTGGTATGTGAAAGAATCAGGGGAGTCACTGCCTTTCTTCTCTATAGGATTATTTTTTATACTTTTGAGAATGATAAATTAAGGGAAGAATTTTGAAGATATAAGTTTTTTCTCTCCATTTGGTTGTTACTAGAGTCACTGTGTTTCCTTTATTGTCAGACCTTTCAGCAAATCTCATCTCTCAACTAATCCAAAATTTATTCCTCAAGTATTCTAGCTTCAGTCTCAATCCAAAGAAGATAATAAGTACAATCTCCTTGTAATATCTTTCAGAAAAATTTTAAGAGAGCTATTCAAAACTATCAAACTATTTTGAAAATCTTTAGGACATCCTGTGAATGTATGGAGTTTATACGTACTTTCATAGAAGAGCAGGGCCCCCTTAAAAATCCCTTTTTTCTTTGCATACTCTTGGGTATATGAGTTTCATTTTTCACTTCTTACAACAAGTTATTTCAGAATAATTCTGCTTTAGAATCTTCTAGAATTTCTTTTTTTTTAATGTATTTCCTCTCATATCACATCATTCTGATTTTTTCAACTAAATGGTTTAGGGAAATACATATTTATCATTTTGCTGTACTGTTATAATGTTTTGAAATAGGAAATGCTAGAATAAAGGAAACCTGACAGAGTAAAAGTTAAACACCCTATGAAAACACCCAGCACTGGCCCCAGAGGCCCGAAAGTTTGGTGTTGGGCTCTAACTGTGATTTTGTCATTTATTTATTTAATTGCAAAGACAAGTTCTTGTATAATTCAGTTTTTTAAAGAAAGTTTGATGTAATGCTAGCATCCACAACCTCATTAGTACTAGAGCCAATTTCAATGGGAAAATGGAGACATGAAAAAGACACGAATTATCTCAATTCTGAATGTCTGTTAAATTTATCTGATACATTTGGTCAGATATTTTCTTCCTTTGAATTTCTTCTGCATTGGACTGTTATTGATTTAAAGGAATATTACATAGTCTATTTTGGGTTCCTTCCTTGCTCTGCTGTACAAGTATACTATGCCTCGTAAGAAACAATGTGATGAGTTAACAGGAATCGTGGAACAGGAAAGGAATTAGACTGTTTAACTGAAGGGATTCATTATGAGAGAGGAGCCCAAGATTGGATGCAAGAAGCAGCACATAAAGTTGTCTTCTCCTTCGCAGAAATACGAGCTTACCCGCCGCAAGTGTACTAAATGAAACACATGTATACAACATTTCTTGAATTTCTGCCCTAGACTTTAGTTTCTAAAAGTCATACCCATTTTCTGTGTATCAAGTTCCTTGGCAGTGGCCAATGACAGGAATTTTAGGACATGAGCAAAGTAATTGAATGACAGTATCAAAGAAAATTTGGCCCTTTTCCTTTATTAACAAGCAGTCAATTAAATACCTCTGATTTTCCTTAGATAACTTACAGTGGAACTTATTTGCTCTTGTAAATTTTTTTTTAACTGTAAAAAACGACAACAACAACAACGACTAAAAGAATCCTTGGCTTAATTTGAGTTTGAGCATTTCAAAGCTGGTATTTGCAAACTCAGAAAAACGAGCTTTTCATTAATCCATGATTTTGGAAACAGTTACTCTAACCCACAACCACATACAAATACAAAAGTCCTAATGGGACTATTTTCTTACTAAGCCTGTAACAGTTTACATTCACCTAATGGCCTGGGGTTATGAGCAAACTACTCAATTAGAGAATTCAGGCTGGTTGCCCACATATTTTAGAGCAAATTATCCCTTCACAAATGCAGAACCCCCTATATAAAACGCCTAACCAGTATTTCCTGTAAAAAAATACTATTCCCTAAATTCCCACCTTGAACCTACTAAGAATTTCCCTTTTTGCTAGGGCAAAGATTTTATGGAAATATTTGTTTTTATATCACATACCTTACTGTTGGTCTTCCTGTGGGCTTGTGTTTTGACCTTAAAGCAGCTAAGAATTTATAATCAAAACACTTCTAAATAAGATATTTCTTTTCTAAGTACTTTTGCTAAGTACTTAAGCTAAGAACCTTAAGTTAGAAGGTGTAGAGTCCTGCCAATTCTTTGATAACAGATCTTCTGCTTGGGGGGTTAAATGAATTTCATGGTTATCCTTAACACTTACTATTTCTTCTTAGGCCTCTTTCATTTAAAAAGGGGTCGGTGCTTCCAATCTATAAACACCTATTAAAAGTTCTCCACCCTTTTATACTTGGCTGCTGGTCTTAATTGTCTGCAGATGGGTGGATCACTGCATTTTTATTTCAAAGGTAGAGATTTGCAAAATGTAAACGAGCCTATTAAAAGTTCTAAATCAAGACTCTCAACATCCATTAAAGGGATCCATGTGTAAATGGGGATAGAACTCAATCTGAAAGTGTCTTTTTGTAAAAAACATTTTCACACACATCTAAGTAAAAGTGCATATCACCACCAATGCATTACACATGTATTCAACACAAATAGTGCACCGCTAGAGGAGCGTTTAAAAATTTTATGCAAAACTTGGAACTAAGGAAAACGTGTGTTTGCAAAACATTCTTTTTCTTTTATAATAGTTGATAGATAAGAGAGGCCACATAATGTATTATCCTACATTGTAAGTTTTCACTGGGTTGAAAAGAAACAAAAGACTTTTTCTTAATATTTTACACAACAAAATAAAAATTCAACAAAATATAGACCTATATACTAACAAACATTTTATTGCACTTAATATAAAATCTTAAAATGTGAGTATTTTCAGTTCACCTATTAAATCATTATTTTCTATCCCGGTAAAATTCCTTTTTAAAAACTGAACCTCATTTTGCAGTGTTGCTTGTGACTGAGAACTGAAATCCGAGCTAGTTGTTCTTGGCACTATGGTGTTCTGGCTTATCTTGCCTAAGGGACTGACAGTTTATCTCAGATTCTACAGTTTCTTCCATCCTTTTTTCACTAGCGTTTCCCCTTAGTCTTGCTTTTCATTAGCCCACCCTGATGGCCGACTACTTCTAATCTATCAATTAAGCTGAAGGAAAACACAAAAGTGTGCTTCTTTTATCTCTGTAAATCAAATCCATCACAAACTCAATTTAGTTTGAGTTCTTTAGGTCAAAAATAAAATATTCCAAGTACCACAAAATGTTGCTAGAATACCTGCACTTAAAAACCAGCCTGAGATACTCACCTTCCAGGAGGATGCAATGGGATTGCTTTGGACTATTTTATTTACTTTGGCTTTGAGCCCCATAATCTGTACCCAGTAGTCAAATCAAGGATTGAACATCTGACAGCTGTATTTCCTTCATCCGTTCTTTAAATGCAATGCACGATTTATTTAATTTCAGAAGAATGGTGTTTTCCCTAAACTCCACTTTTACTAGTCAGATTGTAGGGACAATATTTCAGAGATGGCCCAGTTTTTGAGATTGCATTTTCTTTTCTTATTTTTCTGTGTGACAAAAAGGGAAGCAGAAGTTGGATATCTAAATAGAAACAAAGAAACAAACAAAAAAAACAATAAGTTCTCCTTCAGCTTGCAAAAATACATTTACAAGCTCTCAACAAAATTTTACTTTTAAAAGCCATTTTAATATTTGTTATCTTTTTCTGAGTAAAATAAGCTGATTCTTTTACATGTGGATCTGATTATGTGAAAAGCTGTCTAAGGCTGCTATTGAACATAATCATATGAATTACGAACTGTGACTTTATTTCTTTTATAATCTTTGTAGTTCTTGCCATTACTTTTACATGTCTATGTCTGGCATTATGTAGCTTTGAAACTATGCCAAAAATATTTATTGTCGTATATCTGGCATTCTCATACTATGGGGCTGAGTTTGGTTTCTAAGCTGGGCAAAACTTATTAGCAGATATAGTTCTTGGCATTTGTTTGAGAAAAATCATATGTAATTTTAGTACCCCTCCCCCTGTAATACAACCTTTTGCACTCTTTGAAACATGTATGGAGTGGAAATTTCAATGCTTGTGCTGTCTCTTTCTCTAATTTTGAGTAATTCTTCAGTTTTAAAGTACATAAAATGAAACAAAATAACAACAACAAAAGAAAACAGATAACAAAAGAACAAATTAAACCACACACCGGGACATTCTGAAATATTTGTATGGATGGTCTGTATGAAATACTTCCCTAGTAGGAGAATCCCAGGAAGCTGGGGAAGGGTCCCAATGAGACACTGCAGCGCTAGTACTTTATGGTTACATGAACTAATAATAATAATAAAAAGCAAAATGTGTATGAATAATTCTTTTACTAATATTTTTGCAGATTGGTAAAATTCTTTAAAGAAGTGTTATGAAGAGATTCAGTTCCCACTCTTGTTTATTATGCTCAGGCATAGCATAGTAATCATGCAGTTCAACTTCAATGCACTTGTGTGTACAAGGATGAACTATTAGCATTATTTAAGATGTTTTTAAGGTATTACAGCATATTTTGTAAAAGAAGGTAAAATCATGACTCATACAAATATAAAATAAACCCATATCATGTATTTTATTTAATGTATTACTTAATGAGGGAACCAGAAGTTATAGGCAATTCAAAGGAGAACTCAAAGAACCACATACATGTGGGCAATATGGAAAGCTAAAACACATTTACACTTGATCTTAGCCAAAAGGCCGAGAAGTGATTAAAACACATTTACAAATAATGCAAAGATGATCTATGCATAGAGCAATAATCATCTGCATTCTATTGGATATAATTTGTTTGCATTTCTATGGACAAGAATCATTTATATTATCCATATTCTATAATTTATAAAGTAATATATAAATTATTTGTACATGTATTTTAGACAGTAAGAGTCTATTATTTGAAATTTAATATAAATTATTATGTATATATTCATTAATTATTTTTTGGTTAACACATTTTTTTGAGTACCTATTATGTGTCAGGCATTGTATCTGATGCTAAAGATACAATGGTGATCAAAAACAGCCCTCAAAGATCTATAGTTTAGTATGGGAGACAGGCATCAATCAAATGAGCACAAAAATAAATGTGCAATTACAAAACCACAGGTCTCAGAGAAGTCTGCAGGGTTCCAAGAGGGTAAAATTTGTAGAATGTTAATCTCAATGTAAACTAATTTTACTTTAATTAGCATCTATATTTCCTGATTTTTGTATTTATTGAAGGTGATACTTACACTTAGAAACCATTTTTAAAAATTTCTATCTTGCTGGGTTAATTATTCATATAAAACTTAAAATTCTGCAACACACAAATAAGTCTAATATTTATATACTTTAATATTATTGTAAAAAATGCTGTGTAATATAAGCTTCTGTGTTGATTTATTAATTAGGATCATAGAAAAGAATCATAGATGGTTACAATTAGTAAAGTCAAAACGAAATCAGCTGATCTTTCGCCAGTTTCTCCTTCTGCAGTCCTTCTCCCCACACCCCAACCCTCACACTGTTTTCCCTGTGGTTCAGCAGCCAGTACCCTTGTTCAAAACAATTATATGCAATATATTTGTCCCCTAGAAAGATGTCACGCTTTAGTGCTTTAGAATCCATGACATCCTGTATTTGGAAACACTTTATGTCCCTGTGGGTTACCCTGTGCTGAGGTGTCACTGAGCACTTTCGTTGCCCATTCTCTATTCACTTAACTGTATTCCCTTCATCTTCAAAGACTCAATTAGAAGATTGCTTTTCTGAAGCTTAATTTGATAATATACAAGATACAGATCCATTCACTTTTTCAAAAGGTTGCGGATATCCGCATCACAAAAGCTAAATTTATATATATGAATGTGACCCCAGCAACAGAAATACACTTTTTTCCCCCCAAAGCAGTGCTGATAACTGTGAGCTGTCATTCATATTTGTCCAAATACTCCTTTTGGTCTTATGTGTGAAGCCACTGAAAATGATCTAGCACCCTTAACCCTTTACCTTGCGTCTTAGATTAGTTCCTAGAAGCAGACCATGAGATGAGGATTCATGTGCAAGTGATTTATTAAGAAAGTACTCTGCAGAGAAACCAAGAAGGGGATGGGGAAAGCAGAATGGGAAAGAGAAGACATCCAAGCAAGGATGAATCTCAGGCCAGCTCCCACAGAGAAGAGCTTCTGCCTGTGCTTGCATGGGAACTCTGGAATGGAAGTTGTGCTTTAGAACCGTCCTGGCCACAGAGAAAACAGTCATATTTGGTGTTGGAAGCAGAAACACACACAGAGGTAAGATGGGATCTGAGAATACTGGGGAGAAACATTGATAGTGATTGCAACACCCTATCTCGTCCCCTCAAATTCATTCTCCTCTTCTTCCTGGGTACATGGCTAGCCTGTGTTTTCCAGTCTCCCTTGCCAAGTGTGGTGGCCCTATAACTGTGTTCTCTTCAATGGAACAGAGTGCAAGTGGTGTGTGGCACTTCTGGACCTAGGATAGTTTCGTCCACACTGTCTTTCTCCTCCCTGCTAGCTGGAACTCAGGGTGATCTAGCTTATGTTATAAAGATAATGACAATGACCTTAGGGATGATGATGCAACATGATGGAAGAACTGAGGACCCTGAACGACTTCGTGGAGCAGAACTTCTTGATGATCCAGAGCAGTCAGAGTGGACTGTTAGGTAAGAAACAAATCTTTTCTTCAAACCACTGAATTATTGTTGGGTCTCTATCACAGAAGCCTAGCTTTTTTCTAAATAATACAAGATGCTTTACTCTTACGATAACATTATATTTATTACAGATTCATTTTTGACTGCTTATCCTTGATTTATTCTACTAGAATGTATATTATATGAGAGCAGGAGATTTGCCTTTTTCTTGCTGGCACAAAATACTCATAATAAGTACTTATTTAGTGAATAAACACAAGTGTAGTTACCTTGTCCTATGGTAATTAAAATTTAAAAAACCACATTACAATGAAAGAACTTAGTATAATACTAAATAGTGATATAGAACAAATGGAAAGAGCTTAATGAAAAGTAATCCAAATGATTAATGAGATAAAATACTGATATAGAGATAAAATATTGATATGTTAAAAATAGATAGAAGATAAGTTATGTAATCTTGAAAAAACAAGGCTGAATGGCACCTTGGTAACTGTCTTTGCGTATTGGAAAGGTGATTACATAGAGCTTGTTGACCAACTGTTTTCTATGTCTACAGAGGAAAAACTATCAGGAAAAGAGCTTAAACTGACCTGACTGTAATAGTGATTAAACATTAGAAAAGGCTCCAGAGTAATATTGTAGAATCTCTGTCCCTGGTGAATTTTAAGGACAAACCATCTGTCTTAGACATTTCAGGCAGAGCCTTGGAGGAAGAGAGAGGTCTGGATTAAATGACTCCTTGAACTGGCTCCCTTTCAATTCCAGGAGTCTGTGCCACTATACAGGGTATTAGGGGATCTGGCAGTGACATCTTTCACTCCAGTGACCAGCCAGACTGATTAATTGGCATCTTTTATCTGTAACTTGAGGGAGCTGTTTCTCAGGGTGAGGATGATGGGGTGGGTGGAGAGGAGGGAGTAGGAAGACTAATTTCCTGAAAAAATGATATTAAAAACTATAGTTTATACCAGAACTCTAAGATACTAAGTAATTGCTATGCTATCAATACAAACTAACTAGAAAAGTTCTAAGATTTTTTGATACATTTCAAGTGCTAGATTTTATTTAGTAAGATTAACTTCTGTAACAATGATCAAAAGATAATGATTTGATGCCACCAGTGAAATGACATAAGTAAGACAGAGAAAAACATTTGTTGATACTCATTTATAACACTTACATTGGTGTTGCAATACAAGTAACAATGTAAGAATGCTACTTATGGATATTGTATTCAAATTTATACTATATTTATATTACTCATCAATAATCATGTTAAAAAGTCCCTAGACAAGCTTTCATTAGAAGAGGGATTTCCTAAGTCTTAGAAGTCTGCTTTTTTAATTACCTTACAATATCGCAGCTATTGTTTGCAAGAAAAACATTTTTTAATGATATATAAATATTTGCATTTGGCATAGAATGGTGAAAATCAATTCAAGTTGAGTATTTATATATTATGGGGACTTCCAGCTTTACTAATAGATAAACTTAATGAAACTTTACATGTTTGTTACAATCCATAGATAAATTTTTTAATTCTTCCAGAAAAGGTGGGAAAACTCTGCTTCTAAGATGTTGTAGTATTTATTTATTTATTTTAATGGTAAATGTTGTAAAGTTACAACTCAGTAGGAGTTTTTTTTTGTTGTTGTTGAAGGGAAGAATTCTAGTCAAATTTAGAAGGAAATATTGACTATTTTTTATGTTATGAGTCTTGAAAGTAAATGTTGCTCTTAAACACGTAAGTGATGTTCCACCTCCCTCATTATTAGAAAAATACAAAACTACAATGAGATATCCTTTTCTAAAAAACCTATATTGTCAAAAATAGAAAAAACTGTGATCATACATTGTGTTTTCCAGGGTAAGGAAAAAGGCACATTCCTTGTGGGAATGTAATTTAGTACAAACTCTATGGAGGATAATTTGGCAATATCTATTGAAATCATAGTAGTATATATCATTTAACCCAGCAATTCCACTTCTAGAAATTCTTTCTTACAGATGTATATTGACATAGAAAGAAATGGCACATGCAAATGGTTATAGACTTTTTTTGTATTGTTTGTAATTGTAAAAGGTCTGAAATAACCTAAATGTTGTTGGTGATGAAAAATGCTACATCCTTCAATTGAATATAACACAGCCTCTAAAAAGACTAAGAATTAATTCTTAAGATACATGCAGCATAGTGTAGATAATGAACTACTCTTTGTGCAAAAAAAAAAAAAAAGGAAAAGAGAGAAAGCTAGAGAGAAATACATCCCTATATTCATAAAACACATCTGAGGAGCTAACCAAGAACTGGCAAAACAGTGGTTGCCTCAAGGGAGAGGAACTATGAGTCCTGGGAACAGGGTGGGAGAGAGACTTGATTTTCACTGTTAGCCTTTTTGCAGCTTTTGAATTTTGTATCATATGTGTGTATTACCCATTCAAAAATTAAACAAAAATGATTTAAAAAGACAAATATTGTGAAGAGTATAATAATTCATTTATTTTGAGTTTGAGGATTTATTTAAATTTAACACAAAATAATCTTTAATTTCAAAGTGTAGAATTAAGGCAATTCCAAAAATTTTTAGATTCTGTTTATACTTTCTAGGTGGGTTATAATATGAAAATATACCTCAAAACAATTTAAAAATATCACCCTATGTAAAGACCACAGTTATCATTCTTTTCTCCTTCACTCTTAAAGTATGAGGTCCTTGAAGCCAGGGACCCTTTACTCTTTCACTCAGAAGGATAGAACGAGAAAAAAATTACTTCTTTTAAAAAATTATTATTTTAATTATAAAAATAACATGTGTCATGTATATTTCAAATTTGGTGGGTTTTTTCCTTTACTTCAGATCAGATTTTTATTATTATTTTTTCTAAACAGCTATAAGCTATTTTCTTTTTTAAAAAATTTTAAATTTTTTTGTTGAAGTGTAGTTAATTTACAAGGTTAGTTTCAGGTGTACAGCAAAGTGATTCAGTTATACATATACATACATATATAGTTTTTCTTTTCAGATTCTTTTCCATTATATGTTATTACAAGAAATTGAATTCAGTTCTGGTGGTTATTTTTAAATTGACTTTTAAGTACCAATTTTATACTTTACCAACAGTATACGAGAGTACACATTACAGAGCATATCTCAAGTAGAGCACTTGAAGTGTTCTACTCTGTCATTTCAGAGAATAGTCATAAATAAATTTGGCTAAATAATTTGATGAAAAATAAGAACTTACTGAGATATAGCTAGAATCCCTAAAAGGAAGCATCAGGTCTTTGAAGTACTCTGAAATGAGTCATTTTGCAGAAGGTTGAGAGTGAAATTTAAATAGCTTCAGTGTAGGAAAAAATGAAGTAGATAATTCTAGAGTGAAGTTATCTTTAATAGAAATTGATTTCCAAAACAGTAAGCTACTTTCAGTAGCACAAACAATATTTCTAAGGTCAAAGATAATTTGCTCATAATCATCTATTGTGGAGCGTTAAGTTTAATGCTAGAAAAATTAATATTGGAGATGTTGAAAGATGGCATCTGTAAAAACACCTGAATATAAAGAAAAATAATTTAAATTTGCTATGAATAGTTATAAAAAGAAATAATGTTCCAAATTCTTTTATCAAGTTTGGATTACCAGTACCAATGTGAGCCATATTGGAGCCTAAGGCAAAGGAAAAATCAGTAATATTGATCTCATCTTTAAAAAAAATTTTGATATATTTTGTTCACCATAGATTTTTTTTGCATTGATTTTTTTTAAAAATACTGAATTAAAATATTATTTGTATTGATTACTGAGTTTGTTTTTTGTTTTGGGGGGGTTGTTTGTTTGTTTTGTTTTGGATTACTGTATTTTTGACACCTCTCTATATTCTAGACCTGAGGCAAATACCTCACTCACTTCATTCCAGTTCCAGTTCTTCTGATCACCCAAATAATTAAATAATGTTAGAAGAAGAGAAATAACTTAAAGCCTCTTTTAAGCACCATTTTCTGTGTTCCCAATATTCTATGGAGAGATATTAAAATGAGAAAAAAAACAGAATTGATGAAATGCTAAATAAAAAAAACTTATAACAAGTCAGCAAGGTATATATATTTTACCCATATTTTATACATGAAGAAAATGAGGCTCAAAGCAATCAATACTTTGCTTGTGATACACAAACAGTATGTGGCCCAGCCGAGATTGAAACCCTCTGTCTGTCTTTTACCAAAGCCCAAATTCTTTCTGACACACTGGGTTCTTTCTCAGGAAACTACTGACATTTGAAGCCCTGTAAGAAGAGCAGGGATTTGCCAGGAGTAGAAAAAGGGATAAGACAATGGGAGAAATGGTGGATAAATCTTGGAAGCAATATCCAGAGGTAGATTTACCCCGAAGCTAAGGAGGTTGCTGTGTCATGACCCCTCGGAAGAAACTGTTAACAATGCTTCTTGACAGGAGCTCTAATGATGTATTCCTAAGGTTAAATATTTTGCAACTTTTCCCCCAGTTAAGATATTTTACCACTAATCAGTGAAGATTGCTGTATCTTTCCTTCTGGCTTTCCCTCCATCGTACTTCCCCTTGTCTTAGGTGGCTTGGCAATTGCTTAGGCATTTTTGGGATCTAGCTTAGGGGTGGTTGAGATACGCTATTTTGGGTTTAGTGGGATATAGTTATGTGGTTTACAGCTACCCCTGTGGTTATTGCTAGACTTCTCAGGGTAAGAATAACCTCTAAGCATACTTCAGTTACTCTTTCTGCCGACTCACTTGGCATGGTGTTATGAAGGTGCAAGGCCAGAGGCTACCATGAAATGAATGGTACCTGGATAGTGGGAATAGGAGCAGAAACAAGGTTTGCAACGTATGGAGCTAGAAGCTAGTCTGTGGAAAATTCTTTCAATCATCAGATGAGTAAAATTATAAGTGGAGAATTGAATTCTAACTAAAAAGTATCCTTTTGGAAGCCAAAAATTTTAACTGAAGATTTACAAAGGTTCAAAATATCAGAAATTTATTATTTTGGAATATACACTAAAATTGCCAAAATCGTAAAGAAAGCATTCATTAGAGCCAAGAAAATGTAGATGATTAAAATGACAACAGAAGAGATACAGATTATGAGAATCAGAGCACTCCTAAAGAGGAAATGAGAAAGCGGGAGAAACAGAAAATAGTCAAGCAAAATACAATGTGTATAGTCAACAAAGGTTGGCAGCAGCTTCATGTTGATGACTTCATTGACTTTAATGAGGACCATGGTCTTTTATTATGGCCTATTGCAAAAAGTAATAATGTCATTCAATACTTTAATTAAAGATACGTTTACCTTCAAAATTGTGATTCTCATAACATTTATATAGAATCAAACAGAACATATAATGGGCAAAAGGGATGTTTCTCAGAAAGATACTTTGGAAAAAAAAGTTTTAAATAGTCATACTCTTAGGAGACTCTAGCTAGTTTATGCCAAGGCCAAGAAAGGTCATAAATATTTTGTTTGTAATTTTTTTTTTTTTACAATTTTTTCTTTTTTACAAGAAGACAGACGTTACTTACACTGGATGGGTTTTCAGACTAAACGAATGTATTAAAAGCTCTCAAAAGTGGTGACTATTCTATGGAGCACAAGACAACTATATTTTCTTAGATTACCCCATAAATCAAAAAACAGCTAAATAAGAACATTCCATATAATTTTGAAGAGCTGAAAAGAGTAGTTGAGGTTATTGTATTTTTAGGGGAACCTTCAGAGATCATGATGAAATAATGACCATGATTCAAATAATGGACATTTAATGGGAATTCTAGAAATAATTTTAAATTAAACTCATTTTTGCATGAGAACTTGGAAAAATGCCCCAAATGGGAAAAAAGTAATAGTTTATGAAGAATAGAAATAATGGGAAAATATTTGTATAATGAAAGAATTAAGAGAGAAACCAACCAGAAACCGAACCCATTTTTGTAGAATCTAGGCTGGATGTGTCCGACACTGATTAGGCCACTGTTGTGCTCTACTGCTGTGACTGAAAACTCTATGTGTAATTTCAAACTTTTTCACCGATTGAAAACCAGCCTGTGGCTTTATTCAACAATGTGAAATAACTTTTGGAAATAGTAACCTGTGGTTGAAAACATTCATGGAGTGTTGTCCAACAATGGGGCTGCTATGAAAGGTGAGGAAAAGGGCTCCTAGCACTCTTTAAAGATATTAATAAGAGTGCAGGATGTACACCATGTGCAATATATTCCTTTAATCTGGTAAGAGAAAAAGCTGCCTCCACGGTTGTTAACCATGTTGGCATTTTACGACAGTTATTTTCATTTCAGGTTCCTCTTATAAATGGAATATTTTACATACACATATCAACTTGGATTAAAAAAGAGTCTAAGTGTTATATAATGGGTTATCCATTATATAGCTGTTCCAGCTTTACAACATGGGTCAAGGACATTTCATGGGCTGTAAAATATATTTTTCAAAGATTTAGAAGAAAAACCCCAACACAAAAGAAAAACCAAAAAGCTTATTCAAAAAATAGATACACATCATTATAACTGTACTACAGAAAGACACTTTGAAGTGTTTCTATAAGATATTTTAAAAACTTAAGTCACCTTATTTGAATTACATAAAGGGGACCATCTTTTGTCATATTTAAAGCTATTTATAAAGAACTGAGAAAAATTCATGTAAAATTAATGGAATATGAAACAAAAGTAGAAAAGGTAAGCAATTAAATCAATAGAAACTATTCTGACAGCAAGGAGTATTTGTAACAAAAAAGATTTCAAATTATCAACAACTGCAGGACTTAACCAGAAAGAAGAGGTACATTTCAAACAAAAGTGATGAATAGGCTCTTGGATTGTTTGATAATCCAATTAATGAGAGGAGGGAATCACATGAACACACTGGAAAAGGTATTCAACACAAAATGGTTACTTTGAAAAAAGTAATTTAAACTTATAATATGCCATTATAGCAAGGACATCAAGAATGAGTAATTAACTGTTACTGATTCAAAGAAAATTATCAATTAATCACTGCATAAGGAGACTTGAAAACCCTGATGTCTTATAATGCCCATATGAAAAAACTAACAACCTGATAGTACTCTTCCCACATTTGACAGCCATTCCTAAAATTCACATGGTATTAATAAAAAGCTGAGATATTTTCCCAAACTGTCAATAAAGCAAAAACATTTCTTAAATTAAAGTGTAGTCAGTTTATAATGTTGTTGTCAATTTCTGGTGCCCAGCATAATGTTTTAGTCATGTACATACATATATTTGTTTTCATATTCTCTTTCATTACAGTTTACTGCAAGATACTGCAATATAGTTCCCTGTGCTATACAGCATAAACTTGTTTATTTTATATATAGTAGCTAGTATCTGCAAATTTCGAACTCCCGATTTATCCCTTCCCACATCCTGGTAACCATGTTTGTTTTCTATGTCTGAGAGTCTGTTTCTGTTTTGTCAATAAGCTCATTTGTGTCTTTTTTTTTAGATTCCACATGTAAGTGACATCATACTGTATTTTTCTTTCTCTTTCTGGCTTACTTCACTTAGAATGACATTCTCCAGGTCTATCCATGTTGCTGCAAATGGCATTCTTTTTATTTTTTTATGGCTGAATAGTATTCCATTACACCCCCCCCCCACATTTTCTTTATCCAGTCATCTCTTGATGGACATTTAGGTTGTTGTCCATGCCTTGGCTATTGTAAATAGTGCTGCTATGACATTGGGGTGCTATCTTTTCAAATTAGATTTTCCTCCTGGTATATTGCCCAGGTTGTTGGATCATATAGTATGTCTATTTTTAGCTTTTTAAGGAATCTCTATACTGTTTTCCATAAGAGCTGCACCAAACTACCTTCCAATCAACAGTGTAGGAGGGCTCACTGCAAAAAGTTTAATCAACCAAAAGACTGAATTATTTTTCTACTCTGTATAGAAAATATTACAAAATCACTGTCACATGAAGAGGCAATTAAAAAGTAGCAGGTTGAACTTCTGATGCAGCCAAGATGTCAGCCCACTAAAGCCTATCTCTCTGCTGGTTACAACTAAAGATGTTACACAAAATACAAAAAGCAACTCTCTCAGAACTTTGCAAAGTAAAGAGAAGCAGGCGGATTGGGGAAAGGAGTTAAAACCTGGAGAAGTGAGCTGCACAATGGTGAGTTTCCCATTGTTTTCCTCTTTTTGCTTATGGTCTTAAGCCAAGGGTGGGCCCCTGGCAAAGCTGGGGCATCCATACCAGATAGCTAAAACTCAGAGAAATCCTATCTTTCTGTCTAGACGACCAGGAAAGGGGGTCCCTGTGGGCCAGAGAATGTGGGGTAATACTCTTTTTTCTTACTTCTTTTTTCTTTTTTTCTTTTCTTTCTTTTTTTTCTTTTTTTGGTTTGTGGCATACAGTGGGCTGGCCTAGAGTGGAGTTGAAACAATGGATTTCTTGTCTTCCTGTCCAGAGGAGAGTTCTGAGGGCCACAGAAGGTAGGAAGAATTCCTGTTTTTCTTGATCTTTCTCTTTTTTCTCTCTGCCTTGCCCCATTGGTTGCCCCAATTGTGGGAATATGCAGCAGCAAGAGGAATCTCATCTTTCTGGCCAGAAAATCAGGAAAAAGGGCCCCTGTGAGCTGGAGAGTGTGGGGGAAATCCTGTAAGGGAGAGACTAGGAGATGATCCCCCAATTCTGTGATAAAGCAGCACAATGCCAGCCTCAGCACTGAGTTGCACATGTGTAGATGAGCTGTTTTTACTCACAATGCTTCAGATATGAAATGTGTGGGGTTTTTTTCTTACATCAACCAATCTTCCAACTCTCTGGACATCAACTGGGTGTCCTACAATTCAACGGAATTCTGACACTAATTACCTAAAGTTAGTATCGGACTCCACAGGTTTAAGGACTAGGTCCTGGAAGACTGCTTTACTTCAGATGCCAGTTACAAGTATTGGGTCCCCAGGTTACCACACCTCTGACAGCTACAAATCAGGGGTTCTCCCAACTCCTCTCCCTCAGGTTCAGTAATTTGGTCAGACAGCTCATAGAACTAAGGAAAACAGCATGCTTACTATTACCGGTTTATTATAAAGGATACAACTCAGGAACAGCCAAACGAGAGAGGACAAGCTATGGGGGAGGGAGGTGGCACGGAGCTTCCATGCTCTTTCCAGGCATGCCACCCTCCTAGTACCTCAGTATGCTTACCAGTCTGCAAGATCTCTGAAACCCATGGTTTAGGGGTTTTTATGAAGGTTTCACTATGTAGGCATGATTGATTAAATTATTGACCATTGGTGATTAGCTCAATCTCCAGCCCCTCTTACTTGCTTGGAGGTTGGGAGATGGGGCTGAAAGTTCTAAGCTTCTAATTAAGGTTTGGTATTTCAGGTGACTAGCTTCTATCTTGAAACTATCTAGGAGCCCCTCAGTCAACAGTCATCTCATTAGCATGCCAAAGACATTCTTATCATAAAGGAGATGTCAAGATTTCTAAGATTTTAGGAGTTCTATGCCAGGAACCTGGAACAAAGCCCAAATACATATTTTAATTTTACTGCAGTGGGGACAGACACAAGTTACATAGCTAAGATCTTGAGAATGGAACTATAAATCTCAAATCTCAAACTAACTTCTTAGTAGCACATGAGAAAATACAAAATAGCCTAGCAAATAAATTTCAAAAAAATCAATCAATCAAAACAAAACAAAACAAAAAAGACCCTAGACTAATATTGGAACCATCACTCACGGAAAGAGAGATGAAATGTGTGTTCTGAACCTAAATTTGTTGACTGATGCTATCTAGAGTTAGTCAAACTGTGAAATTTAAGAGTTCAATTCTCTAGACTTCTGACACCAACTGCAAGTTTAGGGGGGTTCTCAAAACTACATTCAGGTTCAACAATTCACTTGAAGCACTCACAGAACTCACTGAGGATTATTATACTCATGGTTCTGTTTATTATAGGATTCAAGATTTGAAAATCAGTATCACTTATCATGTCAATTCACAAAAGAAGAAAAACCATAAGATCATCTCAATAAATAGAGAAAAAGCATTTGATAAAATTCAACATTCATTTATGATAAATACTTTTTGCAAACAAGGGATTTTCTTAATCTGATAAAGATATTTACAAAATACTTATATCTAAACATTAAAAGTGAAAGATTGAGTGTCTTCCCTGAGATTGGGAACAAAGCAAGGATGTCTGCTTTCACTACTCCTATTCAATATAATACTGGAAGCACCAGATAGTGCAAGAAGGCAAGAGAAACAAGTGAAAAAAAAAAAAAACAGATTGGAAAGGAAGAAATAAAACTCTCTTTGTTCAGACTGTGATTTTTCTACATAGAAAAGTCCCAAGGGATTTATAAAAAAGCTCCTAGCACTAATAACCATTTTAGAAAAATCACAGTACAAAAGGTCAAAATATAAAAATGTTTTATTTCTACATATTACCAACAAATATTTGAAAATCAAAATTTAAAACACAGTATCATTTAAAATAGTACCAAAATCACGAAGTACTTAGATAAATATCTAACAAAAACACGCAGGCTCTGTATGCTGAAAATTATAAAATAATGATAAAATAAATCAAAGAAGATCTAAATAGGTGGAGAGAAATACTCTGTCTTTGGATTGGAAGACTCAGTATTGTTATTATGGCATTTTCCTCAAATTAATCTATGCATTCAATGCAATCTCAAGAAAAATGACAACAAAATTTTTTCTAGAAATTGATACATTTGCATAAAATTTTATCTATAACTAGGATAGCCAAAACAATTTTTGAAAAGAACAAAGCTGGAGGACTCACACCACCTCATTTACTTACTGTAAAGGTACAGTAGTCAAGACAGCGTGGCAAGTGGCAAAAATATAGAACATGGTTCAATGGAAAAGAAGAGGGAGTCCAGAAATCCACAAATATATAGTGAACTGATTCTTGACAAAAGAACAAAGGCAATTCAATGGAAAAAAGATAATATTTTTAACAGCTGGTACCATAGCAGTTTGACATCTATATGCAAAGACAATTATGAAAATGAACTTCAACTCATACTTCACACCTTATATAAAATTAACTCACAATGGATTACAGACCTAAAAGCAAAACCTCAAAGCATAAAACTTGTAGATGAAAACTTAGGAGGAAATTCCTGTGATCTTGAGTTAGATAAAGATTTCTTAGATATGACACCCAAGGCACAACCCATAAAAGAAAAAAAAGATTAATTCCTTTCATTAAAATTAAGAACTTATGCTCTTTGAAAATGAATAGACAGGCCACAGACTGGTAGAAACATTTGAAATTCACATATCTGAAAAGCAATTAATACCCATAATTTATAAAGAATGCTCAAAGCTCATTAATAAAAAGACAAATAATGCCATTTAAAAGTGGGCAAAAAAATTTTAACAGATAATTTCCTGAGTATGATCTATTTGGGGAATAAAAAGAAAACCATACAGCTGCCGTGTCCACAAAGGTATCACCTGGAGATGGTCTGGGCCCTGAGTACACTGCACCAGAAGTTGGCCTTTATCTTCTAGAGAAATTTGGGTCTGATTTCAGTACTGCCATAGCATTGGGACTTTTCTAGAATATATACATATATAAAGAAAACTAGTGCTTTTGAATGTATCTTCTAAGGTAAACTTTTTACACTATAGCTCAAAAATATTCTTAAGCTTTTTAAGTTGTTCACAATTTAGCTGCATACAGAGCTGTATGAACTTTTATTACTATATATATGCTACAGATGGAATAATATGGCTTGAACAAGAAGTTTGGTTTAATATTTACTGCTTGGGCAAACTAGCTCTTAAGTTTCATAAGAAATGAGTTACTTAGTTAGGCTTTCCAGTTGTCTAACTTCAGAGTTTTGTTAAGCAAATTAGTCCTACATTTTTTTCTCATGCACTGGTTCATGCCTCACAGTGATAAGTCTTTTCCTTAATTTTTATCTCCATTTTTCATCTTCATTTCTTAGAACTTTGTCTTTCATTTCTCATATCTCTTTTTCACTCTTCCTTCAAATTTTTGCAGCCTCTTTTTTTTCAAATCCCTGGCATTTTCCAATTTTCTGTTTTTATAAGACATCTTTTTTTGGTACCCAGTCTTCCACTGGTGATCACTTGTAAATCACCATGACAATGTTTTTCCTGCTAGCTAATGCCTACACGTTTTACTAAGCTTTTCAGGATAGAAAATTTGTCTCCCATATTTTATGCTTTGTAAAATGCTATATGCTCTTATGATTCCTATTAACAATGAAACTCAGTATGAATTAGCTAAAGCTACATCTTCCTTCTTTCATGTGTAAGCTTTACATGCATATATGGGAAGACTCAAGAAGACCAGCTCCCTGATTTGTCATGTGTATCATTATTTTTTAGGTAGAATTAGGATGCTATCTTTTGGAATTACTGGGCACCAAGCCAATAATTTATTATAACCTGCTTAGTTTATATATATACATTTTTTTTCAGATTAAGCAACTTTTGTTTTTCATTTTAAGAAGGAAATGTTCCTTTCTTTTTCAATAAATAGATTGAGCTCACATGAAATTGTCTACATGCCAGGATACTTGGTGCTGTAATTTTAAATCATGCCTTTCAGACTCAAATGGTTCTGGAATTATGCATTATGATACTAGGAATCTTTAATGTTAGACTTGATAAATGTCAATATCAAAATAGACTGATATTTTCTGTTATTTCACAGCCATTTAGACCTTATTTCCTTGCTTTTTTATTGAAATATGGGAACCACATGTAGCATGCATTTCTTCTGGGGTGTGGGATGGACAAGTCTAAATGTGAAGTGAGCAAACAGGTTGAGGAGCTGCATTGTTCCTTCTGCTGCACTCTAAGCTCTTGGCTTTTGGTGCTGTGCTTTTCCTAATTTATTGTCTCTCTCCTCTCAAGTACTATCTAGCTATCTACCAAACCCACCTTCAGGGGTAGCTGAGAATAGCTTTAGGTGCCACCTCCCTTAAATATATATGCATTTTAAAGTTTGGATTCTGAAAGGTGAAGCAATCTCAACTACAGAACTTGAGTAAAGTAGTGTCATCCTACTTAGAGTAAAGGCTTACTTTAGGAGTCACAAAAAAGATCGCTGTATGTTAATTTTCTTTTGCTGCCATAGCACATTACTACAACTTAAGCATCTTAAAACAACACTCATTTATTATCTTACAGTTCTGTAGATCAGAAATCCAGGCATGTTGTGGCTCAGTTGGTTCTCTGCTCTGGGTTTCACAAGCCTGAAATCAAGGTATCAGCAGGCTTTGCACCTTTATAGAGACTCCGAGGGAAAATGTGATTCTAGGTTCATTCAGGTTGTTGACAGAATTCAGTTCCACGCGGCTTGTAGGACTGAATTCTCCATTTGCTTGCTAGCTGTCAGTCAGGAGGCATTCACAGCTTTAGAGTCTGCCTCCATTTCTTGGCTAATGGTCCTTTTCCTCCATTGTTAACGTCAGCAACAATGGATCGAGTCCTTCTAACGCTTTGAATCTCTCTGACCTCCTCTTCTGCCTCATTTCTCCTCAGCTTTCCTCTTCTACCTCATCTTTTTGACTGGCTCCAGCTAGAGAAATTTCTCTTTGCAAGGTGGTTAGATTAAAGATATTTTAATAAAAATCTAAATGGGCTTTTAGAGGATTCCTGACAATTTGATTCCAAAGACAGGGAGAATAAATGGGTAAAAAAAAAAGGAAAAGTGATAAATTTAATTCAATTAAGAATTTCTTTTTTGTCAAAGACATTATTAAGAATGTAAAAAGGCAAACCAAAGAGTGGAAAAAATACTTGTAGCACATATAATCAACCAAAGTCTTGTTTCCACATTATAAAATTGATTAATACAAATCAATAAAAAAGACAACCCAATTTAAAAATGCAGAAACACCTGAACAATGAGTAATGCTCATATGAAAAGATGCTATTCTTTATTAATAATCAGGGAAATGCAAAATAGTGCCACAATAAGCTGGCATCTATTGGATTGGCAAAAATTAAAATGTTAGACAATTCAAGTGTTGGTTAGGATTTGGAACAACAGGCACTTTTATATGTTATTGTTGATCATATAAGTTGGTACAACCATTTTGAAAAATTCTGGCATGGTCTTGTAAAGCTGCAGATAAACATGCTTGATGAACCCGGAATTCTATACTAAGGTAAAGACTCTATAGAAATTTGTATTTATGTGCTTCAGGATGCGTGCACACACACACACACACACACACATTCACAACAGCACTGTTTATAATTAGCCCAAAGCTGGAAAAGCCTGTATGTCCACCAATAGTAGAATAGATAAATTATGGTATATCCATGCAATATCATAACCTACAACACTGACAATGAATAAATTACAGGCATATTCACGTGGATGAATCTTAAAGGTATAACTTTGATTTAAAAGATTCAAGATGTGAAAAAAACTTACTCTATGATTCCATTTACATAGAATTAAAAACAGGCATAAGCTATTATTTAAGAGTAACTAGGCAATAAAACTGTAAGGAAAAGTTAGGAAGTGAATATGTTAATAATCGTGATAGTGGTTTTCTCTAGGTACCTGAGGGTTATAAAGGAAGGGGTGCTTTGGGGCCTTTTGGGGTGTTGGTAATGTTTGACCCAGCAGGGGTTACATCAGTGTTTGGGTTATAGTCTTTAAGTAGTACACTTCTGTTTAATGAACTTTTCTGTGTGCTTGTGATTATTTTCCATGATAAAAAATAATTCTAATCTTCTCTTTTTTCCCCATATTTCCTGACTCTTCCTCTATATCTACAGTGCCTCACAGAGAAACAGTTACAGCAAGACTATAAAGAGAGCAAATATTCAGTCTTTAATAATAAAAACACTTACAAAGTAGGTTCTCGAAAATTAGAAAAAGCTTTGCAGAGAAGGAAACACAGCATTTGAACATATTTCCCTCCCAACCCTGGCCAGATTAGCTAAAAGAAACCCCTGAACTGGGAAGAGTATATGGAGTACAACACTGAAGAAGATTAGGGGGCCAGGAAGGGAAGGATGAGGTTTAACGGGAATGGTGGGAAAAGACAGCATCAGAGTGGGCTGAGCACCATTTCACTGGACAGGGCAGGAGGCCAGGGCTAGGAGCCAGGAAAGCTGTTATCACAGCAGCCTGCAGGGGCTTCCTGCTGCCTACATTTGCATCATCCAAAAAAGGACACCAGCGTCCCCTGAACTGCGCAGTGGAGAGCCTAGGACACTTCTGTCAAAGATGGAGAGTGAAATCTTGGACCACCTGGTACCATACTGTCTCTTTCACCATTCCTCGAATCCCTTCTACTCCTAGAGATCTTAGTCTGTAGGGCCCAACAGTCTATATTTAATAAGCACTTCAGCTAATTCTCATGCAAGTGGCCTGTGACACTGGAGTACCACTGCTCAGAGAAACCCCCTGATAAGAATCACAGTGGCACTGGTTAAAAATCAAAACTTCTGGGCCCCATACCAGACATGTATAATCAGAATCTTTAGGGGAGAGGCCTGAAAATTTGTTTTTTTAATGAGAGCCCCAGGTGATTCAAAAGTAACTCTGGGAAACTGCTCTAGAGATTTCCACTTTTTCTTTCACTTTTCTGCAATGTACTTAAAAACAATATATATATTTATAATAAAATATTTGCATTTTGATAAAAATAGGTACCTGTGGAAAAGAACATACTACAAATTGTAAAATATTTTTTCTGCAGCCCAGACTTCTCAGTGCTGCAGACCTGTAGATCTGTTTACGTGACATCTCTCCTTGAAGTCACAAAAATATCTGAGACTCAACGTGTTCAAATTGAAATCACCTTCCCCCAGACCTGACTCTCTTTCAGTGTTCCTCATACCTCAGTGAGCATTGCTATCCACTCACTGGGCATGCCAGAAATTGTGTCTTTCTGACTCCTTCCTCTCCCTTCAATCCCCATTCATTCCACTCCACAGTACCTAACTCCATTCCCGAGACCTCCCATTTTACTTCCTAAAGTGTTCGTTTACCCGACTTGTCTCCATCTCCTTGTTCTCATCCCAATCCATCTGAACTACTATCAACACTAACCACGAGCCATAAATCCTAATTGGTCCAAGGCTGGCCCTGTTCATGTTCCCACACTGTAGCTGGAATGATCTTTTCAAAACAGATATGATCAGGTCAAATCCCTTCCCCACTTTGCTCCCAAGAAAAACGTGAAGGTTCTCAGTATGGCCAGCTAAGCCCTGCTTAGTCTGGTCTTCTGGCTTCATACTGTAGCACTCTCCCCCTGCAAACTATGCTCTAGCCACAATGGCCTCCTTTTAGTCCCTCAGGCCTGCACTGTTCCCTCTTGACAAAAGGCCTTTATACATGATGTTCCGTCTGTTTTCTTTTCTTCTTTTTTCCTCACCCTTCAGATCTATTCTAGTGCAATTTCCTCAAGGATGCCTTACCTAACTTCTCTGACCAGATCAGTGAATGTCCCTAATATAAGCTCTCATAGCACCAATCTCTTGCAACTTTCATTTATTTCTCTAAATAAATGTGGCTTATTATGTGTTGAATTAGACCTTTTAGAATTCCTTTGCCTAGAACAATGTTTCCTTGCTCTTCTCTGTTCTTTTGATTTTACTTCCTTAGAATCTATCCCAGAACAATTTTAGGATTAGTAGGGGATAACTCTTTAATATTTGGATTCAGCTAAAGCACCACCTTCATTGGCTTTCCCATCCCCTCTGGCTGCTGTTGCCTTATCATTTTTCAATCTTTTGAACATTTGCCTCTACAACAACACTTATTTACACAGGGTCTTGTTCTCAGTAAGTATCTGGAATGACCCTTGTAGCCTGTAGTCCAGTTACATAGTATACATGCTGATTTCTCTGCTTGTAATAATGTCTCCTCTCACTATGCCTGACAAGCTCTTATCACGTGATATATACAAGGCAGTGGTATAGTATTACCTTTAACAGTATATGTGTAATTTTTCTACTTTTCAGTTTCTTCATTTGAAAACTGATACTTACCTTAAAAAGCTCTTGGAAGGATTAAAAGAGTTCATTAATGATTCAATACTTCTCTCTCTTCCCTTGCCAGGCCAAATCTCTTCTCTTTAAGATCAATTACCTAGGGAATTTTGTCTCAGATTAGAGTTTTGGAATCTCTTGCACCCGGCTAGCTCTTTTCTGTTTCTCACCACCTGTTTTTGTCTCCTTTACAGTAGATCTTGACAGTGCAAATAAAACTAAAGAACAAATTATCAGCAAGTAGAAAATATTTCATCCTTGTTCTTACGAGAAAATGTATTTGTATAACTGCACAGGCTTTTTAAAAAACAAAACAAACAAAAAACTTTGAAATAGCAAAGAATGAAAAATAAAAATGGTTAAATTTCCATACCAAAATAGGCGAAATATTTTTCATTTTCTCTTAGATTTGTAAAGTGTCTGACCCAGAGTACACAGGAAGAAACTGGTTCCCTTCCCTTCTTCAAGTTTACAAAGCTGTAAATAAAGATTTTAGCAGTTAAGACACATAACTCCCGTGAATTATCTGACAGCTTTCCGTATAATAAATTCTTACCAACGAGATACTATGCTCACTTTCTTATTTTACCTGTTGTCAAAGTTTAAGTGTAGCATATGAAAATGATTATTCTCTAAAGATGATGGAAGCACTTTATTTTAAAATGTGTACATAACTGAATAAAATAGAAAAATCCTAAGAAAAATGTTTGCACTCAAGTAAAACATGACAAAGCTTTTGCTGAAGTTTCTCTACCTACCTCCTTGTTACCTTGTGTGGCTCAAGTACCATTTATTATTTAGACTTGTCACTCCCAGTTGATCGGGGAAAATTTAACGCTCTTTAGCCAATGTTTCAAATCTGGATGGTTTATTTGTGGGCCCACTACTGGCACTTGTGAAGGGAATGTTCTTGAGGTTAGAGTTTTAACATAGAAAAATAATGTTATGTTGTTATCCAGAGGTTTGAAATCAACACCACTGGGCATTTGAAGCTTATCACACATTGGTGAGGTAAGCATGCAGTCATCAAACGACCCTTTTTGACGTTTAAGAGTCACAAAAGCCTCAAACCCTCCTGGAATCTAGGCTGAATTTCTCCACTGGCTTGTCTGGGAACCGGGCTCTTCTGAGCTGTGTAGTATTAACTCGCTCTGCTGCCGGCTAGATTACAGCTAATCCAGCACTTTTCAAGGCGGACTCCTTTTTAGGACCCAACTCCACCCTTCTCTCGCGGCGGTCTAGGACCATCAGGACCAATTTCGGGTTTTCCTTTCGCCAGTGAGCCTTGGCAGAACAGGCTTTAAAAGAAGGGAAGAAGGCAGAGGAAGAGTTAAGAAGTAACTGTATCTTAAGAGTCATAGTAAAGGGCAGTCCACCTTTGAGACGCGACGTCCAGCACCTTATTTGGCTGCAGAAGCCGCACGGTCGGGCGCCCTGGGGCCAAAAGCCAGCCTCGCCCCTCCACTGCCCGCCCACGGGTCACGGTCACGTGACGGGGAGCGGCGCGCGCTGGCTGCGGCGCCGATTGGCCGGCGGCGGGAGCGCGGGGTTTGATGGGAAGGAGTTGGCCGGGCCCATCGCTCTGTCAGTGGCGGCTGCTGCCTGGACCGGAGGTGGTCTGCGCGGTGGCGGCCGAAGCTGGCAGCGGTGGACGCCAGCGCCGGGCTTTGCCCGCTTCTTGAAGGTAGACGGCTGAAAACGAGGGCCGTTAGGAGAGTTCGGCAGAGGGGTTGGCGCGCCGAGCTTTTGCCTGGGAAATATGCTTTCCTCTCTCAGGCGCCTCCGCCCCATACCGAGTGGCCTACGAGCTTAGCGGCGGCGGCGGCGGCGGCTAGTCCAACTCCTGCCTGGCTGCGCACTGACCCAGTCTCGCCGCCTGGTTTTCTTGGTTTCTCAGCTCAGTGGAAGGGGTGGCTCTGGAATGCTGGAGACTCCTTTCTGTCCCCAAGGGGAGCTGGCGCCCCAGCCTTTTCTCGGAGATTCAGGGCGGGGGGTGATTGGGTTGAGCTGAGTATCGGGTCTTTGGCCCACCTCCGTGTTCGAGCGATGGCTCAGAAGGTCCTACGCTAAGCCTTCGCGTTGAGTGTATTTTACTACCCACGGCGTCTTTTTCTGAGTTGTGCGGAGGTTCCAGGAGTTGGAAAGATTGGAAGTGACTGAAAACTGTCAGTGTCATGCTGCTCGGCCCAGGCCTGTGGGCGTGGATTGCGTGTCACTCAGAGAGGCCTCTCCACGACCGTTGTCCTTATTTGAGCGACAGTAGGCGCTGTAGGGGGCAAAGGGAAGGGCGAGGTTGCGTGGGTGTCATAGGCATAGTAGAAGAAGAGCAAACCTACACTACATCCGTAGTTTTAATTCTTGAATGCTGTGTGTGGAGATTGAGAGATTTGGGATTGGTGAACTCAGTTTTGTTCATGGTGTCCTTAATGTACTAAGTAAAATCTGTGACTCACTGAATTTTCCATGTTCCGCTTTTCCCAGTAGGCTTCTGGTTTGTGGTGCCTAGTGTCGACTGTTTTCTCCTTTCTCTTTGGCCTGGGTGTCACCACTGACAAAATTGTCACCAGACAAAATTCAACAGCGGTTTGTGTGGATGTGAGTAAGCTTGGTTTCAGGCATATGTTCAAACTGTCAGGGAATATTAGTATCTTGTCCTCAGCAGCCCCTGTAGTTTAATTTTAGGAGGACCAAGTTGATTTTGAACACATTTTTTTTTAAATGGGTGAGGCATTTAAAATTAGAATTTCGAGTTTCTCTGTCATATATTGGAATCAGCCCAATGCTGTTAATAAACTTAGTGTTTATATATTATTAGCTTGAAAGAATATAAGAAAAGAAATTGTATGGCTTATAACAGGTATGATTTATTGTAGAAATCTTTCTAATCAAATAGTCATTTTTTGGTAGTATTTAGTTCAGAATGAACTGATTTACCATGAAGACCAGAACTCAGTCATTGTATAAGTGCTTTTGGAGGTATACTTGTTTTCAGTAATTTTATTTTTGAGCAATAAATGTGTTGGTTTGGGATATTTCAGAGTTATCTTTTCAG
The DNA here is from genome assembly GCF_048564905.1 of Vicugna pacos. Classification (NCBI taxonomy): domain Eukaryota; kingdom Metazoa; phylum Chordata; class Mammalia; order Artiodactyla; family Camelidae; genus Vicugna; species Vicugna pacos. Next base: position 47,680,265 of record NC_132991.1, on the reverse strand, counting down.
TTAGGACATTTGAAAATTTGAGTTCTAGAAGGAACACCTTTAATCTCAACTTGAATAATAGAATGTGTTATAGAGGTACTGTGCATGGTGACTGAATAGTTCCTACTTAAGTCTGCAACTTGATAAACATAAAACTAAACTTGTTGTTAAAGACCTACAGGATTATTTTAATGGAAGAGTCTTCAGAGTATTTTGCTGGAGAAAATGAGAGCAATACAATTTCAGTTAAAATACAAGCTAATTTTACTTTCAATTTTAAAATTACGAAACAGAAGTTAGAAAGAAATGTGTTCCATATGAGAAGTTTGCTCATGTGTTTTCCAGTGATAGTAGTAATAGGTACAATTCATTATGCATGTATCATTTGTTGGACACTGTGTCAATAGATGTAATTTCATTTAATTCATACAATTCTGTGAAGTGTAGATGTTTTCACTACTTTATAAATGCTGAAACTGAGGCTTAGAGAGTTTAGTTTACCCCATGTAGCTTGGTTTAATCACATAGCTAGTATGTGGTTGAGTCATATTTTGAATCCAGACCTTTTTTATTCCATTATTTCAGTATCTCTTGAAGTAAGCTAAAAATTTAAGAAGAACACATCCTGAGACTTTAAATTCTGACACCTATACCTAAGTATGAATACCAGTTAGTAGAAAACATTAAAATAATGTGACAAGCTTTATTATTTGTTGAAAAACATATTAGATGCACCCAGTTCTTAAGGTCATGTCAGGTCCCATTTTGATATCAGAGTGGAGAGACTCTTTGTATATGTTCATGGAACAGTTCTTGGAGCAGGCCACTTGAGATTGAACCATCTGTCCACTCAAGGGCAAGCAAATTGATTTATGCTTCAGAAAGAAAGGCTAGTTATTTTATTCCTGTGTATTTTCTATGTGTTGAAAGGAAGCAGAGATGGGCTAGAAAATGGTAACAACCACAGTAGTAAAAACAGTTTATATTGAGAAATTAGCATGTGTCAGGCACTGTTGTAAATACTTTAGAATGCATTATGTCATTTAAGTTTTTCAACATTTAAGAGGATTCTTAACTATCACTCTTTTGCAGATGAAGATAATGAGTAACTGAGAGGTGAAGTAACTTACTTGCCCAAGGTTTCATAGTAATGGGCTACAGGAATTGGAGTTAAGATGTTTGGGTGTCAAAGAGGGAAAAGGTGTTTGAATATAGAAGAGGTATGAAATAAAAGCTATAGAGAAATAGTTGATTTACTTAATTTTGTTATGCTTTTGTATCTGTTGATAAGTACTACCTTTACATGTGCACTTTGGTAAATCAAGCTTCTTTAACAAATAACGGTTAGAAAAATTGATGGAATAATGAGAATTGATTGGCTATTTGATTATTAACCTGAAAGGATGAATATGGCATTTAATGACTATTATCATAATGTTGTTTTAGAGAACAAATTTAGAAGCACAATCCTCTGCTTCAGGGATCTTAAAGAGTAAAATATGGTTTGTTTCATTAACACCAAAACAATTCTCCAAGCAAATAATTGATGTCAAAGTTGGTGTTAATTGCAATATTATGCATACATTTCATATTGCACTTATTTTAAAAGTGGCTTGTAGTAAACAAGTAAAGGCAGTGGTAACAGACTTCTAGTACCAGTTCTGCCCCTAGCTGGAGCTACATGGTTTTGGCACATCATTTTGCTGCTTTTCCATGCAGATTTAAGGATTCAGATTTAATCAAACGAAGGCATTGGGCTGCATGATACACTGTGCTGACCCTGTCTCTTGTGTTTGTAACTCACTTTCCACTTTAGTAGCTCTGTTTTCCAGCTATTTTATAATGCCCAAAGTGCTTTCATATATTTTATATATAAATATTCCAATCTAATCTATAGAAATAGGTTTTATTTCTGATTTTGAGCTTTTTTTTTTTGCCTCTTTAAATCGAGCCATAGTTGATTTACAGTATGTAAGTTTCAGGTATACAGTCTAGTGATTCACAATTTTTAAAGATTATACTCCATTGATAGTTATAAAATATTGGCTATATTCCCTGTGCTATTTGATATATCCTTGTAACTTATTTGTTTTATACATTGTAGTTTGTACATCTTAATCCCCTACTCCTAACTTGTTGCTTTTTCAGAAAGTCAAAACTTAAATACTATGTCTGTCTCTACTACTTAACATGTTTGGGAACTTAGCAAATATCTTCACTTCCATAGCCTCAGTCTCCTCATTTGTAAAATGGAGTGATAGTAGTATCTAAATGATAAAATTCATGTAAAGCATTTGTTTTAGGGCCTGCTAGAAGATTAAGTGCTTACGAAGTATTTAAATGATATTATCATTGTCATTGCTTTCAAATATTAAAAATTCTAATTTGTAATGACTACAGATTTATCTTGAAGGCATATTACTGTTTGAAACAAAAATGTGTAGGTCAGTTGTGTACAGAAACACTGTGCTAGACACCATATGTACATGGGATACATTGAAAATTCAGAAATTAAATGGTTCATCTGAATCTCCCCTCCCCAGTCACCTTTCTTGGTGATTTTTAACATCTTAAGGTTTCAAAATCTATTTAATGTCTTGACTCAGCGATTTATACTTTTATTCATTAAAGTTCTTGGATTTCCTATAACCACATTTTAGACATTTGAATACTTAGTTACTATTGAAGGATTAATAATACTTAGATTGCAACTTAAATGTACCTGATAACGTTTATATTTATAAACTTCAAACATTTCAGGACAGATAATAGGTATTTCTGTTCCTAAAAACCACTTTGTAAATATTTCACAATTAAGCTTTTCGTTAGTTCTCTAACCGAGAAAGCCCAAGATAGGCAGGCCTTATGTTAATTCCAACCTTTAAATAGTGTTGCAGAGTACTTACTTGGTACTGGCATTATTTTGTCATTACATTTATGGGCTTAAAAGATGTAAGAATTATGGCCTAACTTTTTTGGGGTGGAAACGAAGCAGTTTTATACACTGGTAGTATATAACTGTAACCTGGTAAAAATACGTAAGTTTGAAAATATACTTCCACTATTTCAGTTAAAAAAAATAAAATATAATTATTGACTGGTGAATTGACTTAGGATATAATATTGCTCATACACTTTTATATGTACTGTAAGATTTAATACATTTGAGAGCCATAGAAAAACAGCTAAAGAAGGGGATATGATATATAGCTAGCTGACATGATAGTCAACTAACTTGAGGGACTTAGATACAGTTTCAGGGAGAAATGTTTATTTGGGTGTTGAAAGGTAGTGAACAGAACAGAAGTCTGAAAATAAGAGTGGCTTTGGATAATGTTTCTTCTGAGCTATTGTACAAATCACTAACCCTCTTCCAACTTAATTTTCTTATCTGTAAAATGGTAGTAATGACGGCTATCCTGTGAAAAGTGGTAGTATTATTAACTTTAATTTATAGAAAAGATAATTATGGCTCAGAAACATTAAATGATACGCTTACTGTCCCAGGTAGTCTTATTACCCTTGTTTTCTTACTCAAAATCCAGTTCACTTTTTTATTATCATTTGTAAGATGATGTTATTCTAAACATTTTAGAACACCCCTAATTTGAGATAACTCATTTAGTTTGGAGACAGCAGAATGATAGAAATGACTGTATTTAACAATGAAGAATGAAAGTAGTATAGTAGAACTTTTCTTACAAGAACAACATAGGGGACCTACTTTAGGGAAAAGAAAACTGCAAAGTGGTATGAATATACACTTTTAAAATGCCTTGCCACTTAAAAAAGCCTTTCCAGCTTTATTTTCACTTTTAAATATGTCCTGGCTTAGAAGAAGGATTTTTTTTAAAAGGTGGAATGTATCCTACAACTGTCTGAATTAAAATTCTATATAAATGGTGTCCAAAGAAATGAATATTTTATGGTATTTTTGGACAGTATTGCAGCATCTTAATTTTATAGTGGGTATGCTTTATGTTTAACTTAAATTTGAAAAATACTTGCTTTATTTCTAGCTGTGAATTCCTTTGGACAGTTGATGGTATTTATCGTTGTGCCCAGTTTCTACAAATAAAAAATGGGTGGATTATTTTCTCGATGGAGGGTAAGTTACTTTTCTTTACAGCCAGTTCATAGTCTAATATAAAAGTGTCACATAAAGCTATTTGTAAAGGTCTCCTTTGTGGTGTAGATTGGAGTAGCAGTTTGATATTATCCCTAACTCTGTTTAAGTTTTTTACTCCTCTTATGAATTAGTTTTTTATTTGGACTTTAATGGTTCTACTTACTATATAGTTGTCTGATGTCACTGTTTAACAGAATTACTTCACTTTGACTTATGAATTTTTATTTCTCTATGCATTTGTGTACAAGTGGTTATCTTGTTTTCTCTTCATACTGCCTAAATTTCAATCTTATTGAGAGATACTTGTAATTAAGTATTCCATACAATACTTACATTTTTATAGGCTATATCTTTTTGCTTAAAGTTTGTGACAGATATTTACTGAAGTCACACTAGATATGCTTTTAGGAATTAATAGGTTAAACGAAATTAAAAATACAGTTTGATTTTACTGGCTAAGTCTTTAGAGGAGATATCTCAAATTTAGAGCAGTAATATATAAAATATATTGATAAATTCTCTTTTCTAATATAAGAGGAGATAATGTAGTCTAGGACAAACTATGCTTATTTTTTTGACTCATTTTTACTGTAATAATAGATTCTAGCAATACTTGGTACACAATTTAGTTTTTGGATTATTGCTGGAACTGCTTTGTTTTGGACTGGTTTTATATTGACACTCGTCCCCTTACTTCCTTCTAAAACCTTATTACAATTCTGCTGGAGAATCAGATTTATCTATTCTTCGTCTTTCTTTTTAGGTTGAACCCTGTGAAATTGCCAGTCTTCAACAGTTTTGACTATGTAAACAGCAATCTCATATGGTTCAACCTAATAGTAACAATACCTGTGGGAGCTACAATGATTTAATAATCATTGCTCTCTTAGATTGTTGAGTATATATAATTGGTAATTATTTTTTTAAGCTTTGAGCCATTTTGGCTGGTTTTTATTCTAGGTGATATAAAAAATACCTTTGACAAACAAGCTCTGCTATAATGAAGTATTCTTTGATACCCTTTAAAAATCTGATCTTCAGAAAAGTACATTAGGAATTCAGAATGAAGGCAACCTATTGATTTTTGACCTCCAGAGTCCTAAGTGAACTTTTAGGAATAGTGAATCAGACCATCTTTAGTCTTGGATTTTTAAATATGTGAATTCTTTTGAATAATCATATCTGAGAAAATTTTTCTTGGAGAAAAAATTGTTTCTCTCAATAAAAGTATATTATGTTGGAGTTAAGGATGGTAAATATTGAGCTATCAGAGTTGAAGTACTTCTAGGACTAGAAATAAGTAAAGTAGGAACATCTTATTTCTTTAATCTCATGTAATTCTGTTTAAAATTATAATTTTAATTAAATCTAAATCTCATTTGTAGATAAACAGGAATACGTATTGCTTGACAACATTGAAAAACTTAATTTTGGGTTAAAATGTTCTTCTATGATTTTATAAGTCAGAGTGTTCCCAAATTTGCAATAGCAAGTGTTAATATTGTCTCTTATTTCTGTTTCTATAACAGACAAAACCTTCGACTGTAGAAGTTCTGGAAAATATAGATAAGGTATGTTCTTTGGCTCTAGGGTGTATTAACTGATTTTAGGTGTTATATAAATATTGTTTTAGTGTATATTATTTTGTAGACCAGATCTGTATGGGAATTTAGAGGTGATATAGAGTAAGTCTGAGAACTTTAATGTTATATGATTTCAAAAAAGATCCAAAGTCTGTCAGTGACTTAAGAACTCTGTGTCAAGAAATAGTTACTGTTAGAATGAAATTAGATCTACAGCATGGTATAAATCAATGTTACAGATAGGATAAGGTAGATTATAGAATAGTCTGCAACTATTTGTATCAGTTTGCAATGTCACAGCTTTTTATAGTTTCTATCATTATACAAAATGTATACTTGGGAGAGGGTATAGCTCAGTGGTAGGTTGCATGCTTAGCATGCACAAGGTCCTGAGTTTGATTCCCAGTAACTCTGTTAAAAAAAATAGGCAAACAAACAAACAAACATCATTACCCCTCCAAAGAAAAGAAAGAAAAGAACTAAACCTAATTTAACAGTGAGACCCTCTTCCTATTTAATGTCAAAAATAAAAAAAATGATATGCTCATTGAGAGTGATGAATAGATTGAAAGAATCTAGTAGGGGGTCACTGTTTCAATTTTTATTAATTCCTTTTTTGATAGCCAGATATTTTTTAGGCCTTATACAGGGAGAACTATTACTTGTTTGAATTAACAAATACTATTTATTGATATCAATTTCATACCTCTGTTCTTTGCTAATTTGATAGCTTAAAAATATCTTAATTTTGCATTAAAATTTCATCAAATCATAAAAGACATTTTTCATATTTTTTAACTTCATTTTTAGTTTTCTTTTTCACATTATGTTCTGTTTTAAAATATTAAGGTATTATATTTGATTGATTTTTAAGAGTTCTTTCTCTGTAACCTATCGTGTTAAATTTTTTTTAACATTTTAATTTATTCATGAATTTGAGATTTAATAATATAGAATAACTTTCTCTTAACAGGAAATTCAAGCATTGGAAGAATTTAGGGAAAAAAATCAGAGATTACAGAAATTATGGGTCGGAAGATTAATTCTCTATTCTTCAATTCTCTATCTGTTCACATGTTTAATTGTATACTTATGGTATCTTCCTGATGAATTTACAGCAAGACTTGCCATGACACTCCCATTTTTTGCTTTCCCATTGATGTAAGTAAAATATTTTTTATTGACTTTTCCTTTGTCTGACCAGATAGTTTTAATATAGTCAGTTTCTTTTTTTATTATGAAATAGTAATATAAATTGAATAAACTTGCTTTCAGTTTGAAAACTATGTCTTTTAAAAAGTAGAATAATTGTTTTAAATCTTTATGTATAGTCCAGCAAACGTGAAGAATATGATGCAGTGACATTAGTAATAATGGCTCTATATGGTAATTTTTTGTGATTCTCTGATAGATGGTTGTGCTTAGTATTGGGCTTGGAATGGGCATTTCAAATTGTGGGTAGTGGCAAGTGAGGGAGGACTTGTAAAAGAACAACTGCCCCAATGATTCTGAATGTATTCCATTCATCCAGCCTCACTTCTCCTCTTTTTAGTAACTACTATAAAGCAATTCACCTTTATTATAGAAATATTTTATAGTATAGCACTTTACAGAAGGTCATGATTGAGAGTTTTGGGAGGCAGTTGAATAAAAAAATCTTCATTCAGTCAACAAACATTTATAGGTACCAATTGTGTAGATGTTGGATTATAATGGTGTATGGTACACAAAAATACAAAACCTTTGACTATAGATCTTAGACTGTATACATTAAATTAGGTAATATGTATGATGAATATTATGGGGGAGAAATGCCAAATGCTCTGGGAGCATTTTGCAGGGTCCCTAACACAGTCTGGAGTGGAGGTGGGGTCAGGGAAGGGCCTTTGTATTCTTTACTATTGCTGCCACAGAATTAGTGACTTAAAGCAACACCCATTTATTATACCACAGTTGCATAGGTCAGAAGTCCAGGTGGTTTGACTGACTTCTCTGCTTAGGGTCTTGCAGGCTTAAATCAAAGTTATCAGCTGGCCTGGAGTCTCGGGGGGAGTATGCTTCCAGGCTCAAACAGGGTGTTGGTTGATTTCTGCTGCACCTCTCTGAATTCCTGTTCTGCCTTTGGCTGGAAGAAACCTCTGCTTTTAAGGCCTCAACTGATAATCCAGGTTAATCTCCCTATCTTAAAATCAACTGAGTCATACTTTATTATATCTGCAGAGTCCCATCACAGCAGTACCTAGATTACTGTTTGATTGTATAAGTAGAGAGTGAAAATCTTGGAGAGAGAGAGGAGGATATCTTTAGAATTCTGCCTGTCAGAGCCTCCCTGAGGAAGTGATGTTTGAGTTTGAGGCCTGAAGGATAAGTATTTGTAGCAAGGGTAGTGTGACAGGGTAGGTAGTGTTTTAGGCAGAAGGAACAGCATATTTGCAGGCCCTGAGGGAGTACAGAGCATGATGGGTTTAAAGAATTGAAAGTAGGCCTAAGACTGGATAATAGAGAAAAGTATGGATAGTTAGAAGGACATTTCTTGTGGGCCTTATAGTCCATGATAAAGATTTTAGGTCTTAATCTAACAGTAGTGGGAAACCATTGAAGATTTTTAAAAAGGAGTATGACATTATCGTATTGTTATGTTGAAAAAACCACTGAGGCTATAGCATGGAGAATAAGTTAGAAGAGAGTAAGAATGAATCCAGAGCAGCAAGGCAGAAGGTTACTGTATTTGTCTAGGGGTGCTTTGCACTTGAGTGTTGGTAGCAGCGTTGAAGAGAAGCAGATGGGCTCTGTGAAGTGACTGGGTTGAAGAGATTTAGGAGGTAGAACTGAAGTAATACAGAGAGGCTCTTAATGATTGGTTGGATGTGGGGTGAGGGGAAGAATTTTAAATTTCAGGGTCAGGGGAGGGGAAGCAGTCTGAATCTCATTTTGGGTGAAATGGGAGGCTTGTAAAGGTTTTAGAAGACTGGCATGATGAAATCTAAATTAAGAAGATCATGTGTGCTGCCTTATGGAGATGGAGTAAGGAGGACAAGGGTAGAAACAGATCAGCTAGGAGGCTGTTATAGAAGTTGAACAGTGAAAATAGACTGGATTGCCCAGTGGCAGTGGAGATGAACAGATGATTTGGAAATATTTTGGAAGTAAAACTGAGACAACTTGATGGGAGGAAATGAAAGGTAAGAGAAAAGGAAGGGAGGAATCAGGGTGATACTTAAGTTTTTTTGGTTTGACTTTGGTAGGGTAGAATCTTTTTCTTTGGGACTTCTATAGTAAACATCTTTTGTTTAGTCTTTAATGCAGGGCATATTTTCAAATGGAAAATCCTGGAGCTGATAACAATTTTAACTTTGTATGTAGATAAAAGAGTCAAAAGTTGAGTGCATGCATATTACAAAATAATTGTCTCTGCCATTTAAACAATTTTCCTTCTCTTTTGAAGTCTTTTGGAATACTTTTTATCCCAGGTGTAATCATGGATTTCATAATGCTGAGCCCCTTTCCCTTGCTTCCCTTCTATTTTTTTTTTTTAATGAAGAGAGAGAAGAAAAATTTAGAAAGGGAATAAGTATGAGGTTATTGAGTCTAGTTGATTTAAGTGTCTTTAAAAACTTAAAACAACTCAATTTGACATCCACTTCCATATAAAAATTGATTTTCTGATTATAGAAATATTGTATCTAGTTGCAAAAGAATGTTTGATAGGGACTCTATTACACTAATTCTAATTCCTGTCCACAAATTGTGATCAGCTATTTTGACTTTTTTTTTGTAAATAAGTCATGTACTTGTTGTTTTTAAAAGTAGAAAAACTTCATTTCTTTAAAAATGTTTGTTATTTCTTCAGTTTGATTTTTTTCACTGTTTTAAGTATGAAGCTTTGTTATCCTTACTGTGTCCTTTTACCTGTTCTGCATCACCTACGTCTAGTATTTCTTGGCTTGTTAAACTTCAGAGCCATTTCTCACTTTGTCTCATTCACATCTGTGACCTGGTTCTCAACTGCTACAGTTTCTGTTTCAGTGAGCTCTTCACTTTGGGAAGCATAGACGAGTTACCCAACAAAGAATAGAATTGTACTTCTGATTGATGACAATCAAAAAAGCATGAAATAAAATACAACAACGTGAGAGTAGATGTTGTGGTAAATAGAAAGAAGGCTTACCACAGGACATTTTCTTTTATGTGTAATGTGAGCTGTTGCCCAAGCTTATCCCTGGACCTTTTTCTTTGAAAACCAAAGTTTTGAGGTCTGCACCAGGGTTTGCTTAAGAAAATGGAGGCAGAAGGAGCAATAAAATACATTGCTTTACTCATCACTGTCTACATTGATTATAAAGTTTAGAAATCTACCTGATAACTGCAAAAAGTGACTACTCTCTCTGCATTCCAAGTTTAGGAAATGCTTTTACTGGCAGAGAGGTCATGGATTCAGAACTGAGCATATATTGCCTAATCATGACTATTCCAAAATTATCTTTTATAGTAGAATATCAATACTCTATATAAGATAGATTTTAGATTTTATTATGTTGTCTTTTTAGGATGTAATATGGAGGAACTTGGTGAAATTCCAACCTATTTTTCTTTCTGTCAGATTCAATAACATTTCTCTGATCTTTTTAACCGTTACTGAAACAAATTATAGTGAACTGATTTCATAGGAATTACTAAGACTATGCTCCATAGTGAGGGAAGGTTTGGGTTACAGTTAAATTTTTTTATTTCTACATTATGCTGGCAGATATGCATTACCTTGGAAGTTAGTTGATTTTTTAAGAGTGAACAACCATAAACTGTCTCTACACTTAACTATCTCTACAAGCAATCTTACCAGCTTTTATTCCTGGATACCTTATTCTTAAAAATTATAACTTTGTAGAAATTCCATTCTCTATAATATTTCAGCTAGCCTAAATGTTGACCTTTGCAGAGGATTAAGCCATATTTTCTTTCCGCGTGTGTTGTGTGTGTGTGTGCGTTCGTGTGTTTCTTTTAAAATGAAATTATGGAGGTAAAATTCAAGCAAAGGAACCGAGGAAGGTAGTCTTGTCCCCTATTCCTTATGTTTTCTTATTTTTCTACTTAAATTGAAAGCCATTTGAGGATAGAACTTTGATCTTATACAATTTTTATGCCTCCTTCCCAGTTCTCCTCCTCCCAACCATTTTGTAAGAGATATTTCCTCAATCTAGCTAGACAACTAATAAAAGTAATTTGTAGCCTTTTGAGGAAAGTTAAACATTTGTTTCATGGTACTCTAATAATAATACAAAGTGTCTCTTATCAACTATAGTTGGCTCTTACAGGAGAAGGTATCCAGACATCTCTTGATATTTACTCAAGAAGAATATTTACTCTTAGCTTTTATAGGTATGAAAATAATTTGCAAGCATCTCTTTTACAATATTGATATTCACTTGATATAATTTTATACTTAAAGAATTACGTACTATATATCATACAAACAAGTATTTTTGAATAAAATAAAATCTAACTTAAAAAAAAAAAATTACGTACTGAGACATGTAAGAGACAAATCCTATTCTTGGATAGGAAGACTCAGTATTGTAACGTGGTTGGTTTTCCCTAAATTAATCTAAAAGTTTGTGATCACAATACAGATACCAGCAGTGCTTTAAAAACCTTGATGCATTTGTTCCATAATTTTTAACGGAAAAATAAGCCCATAATAATAGTCTTGAAAATTCTTAAAAAGGAGCAGTATGAGAATCAGAGGTCTACCAGATACCAAATGCATTATAAAACTTCCTTAATTAAAGGTTTGGTACAGTGTCTAAATAGAGACACAGACCAAAGAAAGAGATGTGAGAATTCATAAATAAATCCCCATAGGATTTAAAAAATTATATATGGTTTTTATGTATGATAAAGATAGCATTTCAAATCATTGGGTTTGAAATGGTGTTAAGTCATACCTCTTCTTCCCCAACCCCCCAATAATAAGATAATTTTTAAAAGGCTTTATCCTTATGCCAAAATAAATCGTTGTTTGTCTGAATGTGAAAGTAATTCTCACTAAAGCCTTTGATGGTTAAATAAACTGACAAAATAGTCAACATAGTTATAAATATTGAGATCTGTACTTTTTCATTTTTAGCTTTCTATATTGTTAAATCTCATCTTAAAAACATCTCAATAAATGGATAGGGCTTGTGTGATTGTTGGGAAGAAAGCACTTAAATTTGGCAGGAAGGATGAGATAGGTAAAAACTCCTTTGTATATGAAGATTGGTGAGAAGTAATCAGGTTTATGGACTGTTAACCCTTTAGTAAAAGTGAGAAAGGTTTGATTACATTAATAGAGTTTTAACTATTTTCTGCTATATTTTAACTTTTAGCAATTTTAATTTTAGTACAATAAAATGCTGAATATTAAGGATTTAAAGTGTTTACTGAATATAAAGAGTGATTCTGTTATATTGAAGTTCCAAGTAGTCCTTTTAGAACACCTTTATAATTTTACAGTATTTAACAAAAATTCATGCTGTATTTATGTTCAGTTTCATTCAGAAAAGAACAACTGGAATGATTTCATGAATGTGAGTTAAGAAAGGGTTTAGTATATCTTAGAACTGATTATATCTATGAACTTACTGACTTTCTATACTAATTTTGTATCTGAGTATAATTGTCTTGTTGTTTCTAGCAGGTTGTTTAGTTGAGTCTTTGAGAGTTTCACTTCAAGTATACAGTCATATTATTTGTAAATAGCAAAAAATTTCACCTCCTTTCAGATTTTTTTTTTCATCTGGGCTAATTGTATTGGCTAATACTTTCAAGACATTGTTAAGTTACAGAGAAAATAGCAGACATCCTTGACTTGACTGACGTTTCACCATTGGGCATTATCCTGACTTTTGAATTGAGAAGATATATTTTATGTTAAGAATTTTTCTAGCTACTTATATTTTATTTAGTTTTCTTTTAAATCAAGAAAGATTGTTGAATTTTGTTAAATGCTGTTTCATCTTACATTTCTTGATATGATAAATTATATTAAATATTGAAACCAAATACTGAAATCTTGAATTCTAGGAATATTTCCTTTCATAGTTGTAGTCATTTTATAGAAATATCAGAAAGCTTTTCTTTCCTTTTTAATACTCTATAGCAGTTTAAATAGTACTGGCATTATCTGTCCTTTACAGGTTTAGTAGTATTCCATTTAAAATTTTTTCGGCTTCGTGTTTTTTTTAATAAAGGGTAGCTCTTAACAACTTTTAAAACTTAATAGTAGTTAATTTTTTAGGCTTTTTTGTCTCTTCCAAGGTTAGTTTTGTTAAAAATTTGAGATATATGTATATCTCCATTCTACAGTTTTAAAATGTGTTTGCTTAGTGTTGTAACAGTAGTAGTCATCATTGCCTCTTACTGATTTTTAAAATTTTCTTTGTAACTATGGTATTGCTTCCTTATTTCTTATTTTGTATATTTGTACATATTCTCTTTTTTGGTTATTTTTATTAGCTGTTTCTCCCCAAAAAAACCAGCTTAAAAATTACTTCTTCTTTATTAATTCTTTTTCTTTTCCTTAGGCTTATTTTATTCTAGTAATTCAAAATGGATGCTTTAACATATTTATTTTCATTCTTATTTCTTTACACAATACACTGCACATGTATTTGAGGCCATGGTATTTTCTGACCACTTTAGTTTCTTCCCATAGGTCTTGATATGTAGTTGATTTACTTTGGTTGTATCATTCAATGTTTTTTTCTTTTTTTAGTTTTTGTAATTTCAGAGTTATTTCCAGGTGGCAAATGTGTATTTGTTATATTTGGTTTTTTGGCTTAATTACCATTTCTACTTTCATTGTATTGCTTTCAGAAAATATTGTTTAATAATATATCCACTTTGAATTTATTGAGACTTTTTTTGGGGGTGACATACTATTTGGTCAATTGCAGCATTTCATGAACACTTGAAGATTCCCCCCCTCCCCGGTCCACAGAGTTTAATATGAAAACTACCTTACTATGCTATATAGATCTTCTGTATCCTAATGACAATGTATTTATTGTATTTCATTTAGTTTTGCTTTATGAATGTTGATACTTTTCTATTTGATGAATAGGTATTCCTAGCTGTTATATCCTCATTGTAAGCACATCCTTTAAAAAATACTTTTTATTTTGAAAAAATTATAGATTCACAGGAAATTGGAAAAAACAAATGTCCTGGAAAAAACGGGCAGGTCCTGTGTACCCTTCACCTAGCCTTCCCCAATGTAACATCTTACATGACTGTAGTTAAATATCACAGCAGGAAATTGACATTGGTTTAATTCACAGAGCCTATTCAGATTTTCCTAGTTTAACATACACTCACTTGTGTGTATGTATTTTGTATTTCTATGCATTTTTATCATATGTATAGCTTCATGTAACTTCCCTGCAATTCAGATCCAGAACTGTTCACAGAGTTTCTTTTTGCCACCCCTTTGTAATCATACCAGCTCTCTTCTGCCTGCCTCATTCCTAACCCCTACCACCCACTAATCTGTTTTCCATCTCTATAATTTTATTTCAAAAATGTTGTAAAATGGGATCACATAGTATGCAGTCTTTTGAAATTGGCTTTTTTAACTGAGCATATTCTTGAGATCCATCTAAGTTCTGAAGTGTATCATTAGTTACTTTTTTTTGCTGAATAGTATTCCATGGCATTAATGTAGCACAGCTTGCTTAGCCATACCCCTGTTGAAGGTCATTTGGATGATTTTCAGTTTTTGGCTTTAACAAATAAGGCTGCCATGAACATTTGTGAACAGTTTTTTCCTGAACATAAGTTTTTGTTTCTCTAGGGTATATGCCCATGAGTGTAATCTCTGAGGCACATTTAAATATATATTTATTTTAACAAGAAACTGCTAAACTTTTTTTCAGAGTAGGGGTACCATTTTACATTTCCACCAGTAATGTTTGAGTGATCTAGTTTCTCTGCATCCTTACCAGCATTTGGTATTACACTATTTTCTAATTTGACCATTCTGATAGGTGTCTAGTGATAGCTCATTGTGGTTTTAATTTATATTTCCCTGATGGCTAATAAGGTTGGACATCTTTTTATGTGTTTATTTGCTGTGTGTATCTTCTCTTGAGTGAAATGTCTGTTCATGTCTGCTTTCTAATTTTCCAATTGGATTGTTAGTCTTTTTGCTGTTGAGTTTTGAGAGTTCCTCATATACATAGAGACAGGTTCTTTGGTGGATATATGTTTTGCAAAGATTTTTTCCCAGTCTGTAGTTTGTCCTTGTATCCTCTTAATAGGGTTTTTTTGCAGAGCCAAATTTAGTATTTTAAAAATTTCCTTTTGTGTATTGTGCTTTTGTTGTCAAGAACCCCTCTGTAGATATAGGTCCTGAAGATTTTCTCGTTTGTTTTTGTCTATGCTTTTTCCTTCTAACATTCAAGTTCATAATCCATTTTGAGCTAATTTTTAATGTAAATATGAGGTTCACATTGAGATTCTTCCTTCCTTCCTTCCTTCCTCCTTGCCTCCCTGCCTCCCTGCCTGTGGATGCCCAGTTGCTTCAGCACCATTTTATCATTTATTGGAAAGAAACTGCGTCCTTTTTTTTCCAACCTGAACAGGCTGATGCAGAGTTCTTAGAATGTATTTTTGTTTACCTGAAAGAAACTGCATCATCTTAAATGCTATAAAATGACCTTTTTCTAGTTTAAAGTTTTTTGCAGAGGGGAGGGGGTTTTGCATTCAATCTTGTGGCATATTAAGATCACAACTCTTATTTTATTTATATTTGCCTAGTATTTTTTTCCCCATTGTTGTTTTTTCAACCTTCAAAAACAGTTTTCGATGTCAGTTTATTTTGTAGGGTTGGGGTTTTTTTATGATCCTGTCTGAAAGTCTATTTCTTTTGCTCTGGTGAGTTTAGCTCATTTACATTTTTGAGATAAAACATGTTGGTCTAGGTTTTGGAACAAATTCTGTATTTTGCTTTTGGTTTTTATAACTTAAAAAGAAAATCTTTAGTTATGTGGTATGTTTACTTTGGCCCAGTTATTTGTAAGAGGTTTATGTGAGAGTATAGAAGCATGCCTTCCTAGATTTCAGACTATCTAGAATTTTCCTTATGACCCAGGATTTAGTGTGTTAGTTTGTTCAGCTTTTATCTTTTTCCAGGTAGTAGGGTTAGAGAACTCTATATTTTTTCATAATACGAAACTTCTTTTCTTCACTGCTGCCACAGAAACAGAATATTCTTTGTAAATAGGGCATTTCTGAGTGATTTCTTTTTAATTCCTGCCTTTTCTGTTTCATTGTTGGAATCAAACTGAGGAGTTTCTGCCAGTAGCATATGTATCTTATTCTCATTGTAATAAACATGGGTTTTAGATTTTACATTTTGGGAAGTTTTATCTTCCTGCCTTTTAGTGAGATAAGCAGTTTTCCTTCCCTGCTTTTACTATTTTGAGTGCCTGCATCATCTCCATTGATTTTGGGAGACCTTCCACATATTTTGAGGGTTGGGTTTTAGCTTATCTTAATTTTATCAGAAAAAGAATTTCTCTTTTTGTCTTTGTCTTCTTGCTGTTTGAATGATTTCTAAGAAGAGAAAGGGATAATGGAGATTATGCCACCATTGTTAAAGTAAAAGTCAATAATAATATCTTTAATATTGTCACAAATATGTTGTTAAATTTTGATGATAGCAAAACCTTTGTTGGGATAACTAAAATATATATTCCTGAAATACTTTAATTCTTCCCTAAATCTTATTTTAAGGAATTCTTTATTTAAAAGAATTTCATTTAATTTAGCCTTAATAACTTACTCTGTTGTTCTACCTTTTAAAGTCTTGAAGACTCGACACTTGGAAATGTGTATTATTTGATAGCTCATTTTCTCCACCAGTAGTTCTGATAAAAACCAGAATAAGAATTTGTTGTCCACAAAGGGGGATTAGTGAGTTTTATTTTAAAGCAAGGAAGTGTATTTCCATTCTTGTAGTTTTTATGCTTTGACAATTATATGTGCTTTAAAAAAAGTGTCTGCCATTTAAGAAAATTTACTGATTTCCTCCAGAATTTTAGTCATCATCTCTGCAGTTTCTTCTCTTGTGTCCTCAGTTCTCTTTCCCTATACTTTTTTCCTAAATCATCTCTCTCTGCTTGCCACTGTTTCAGGGAGTTTGCAGTGGGGAAATATTACGGGACTTTCCTACTGCTGTAGGGTCTTTGAGGGTTATGAGCAGTGTCCTTAACCTTTTTCTTACCTCCTTTCCCTTGATAAGGACAATGCTCAGTATCTTTTTTTTTTTTCTCTTCTAGTGCTTAGGTGGTTGTCCATGTACCATGTAGGAATCTGGTGCTGGTTATTTTCATGTTTTCATATTATAATAGTAAATCATCACAATATAAAAAACAATGTATGAGTTATCTATTGCTGTGTAACAAATTGCCCCAGAACTTTGTAGCTTAAAAACAAGAAATGTTTATTATCTCTCACAATTCTTAAGGGGCAGGAATGTGGAAGCAGCTTAGTTGGATGGTTCTGGCTCAGGGTCTTTTTTCATATATAAATTGTAGTTAAGCTATTGGCTGGGGCTACCATCATCTCAAGTCTTAACTAATGCTGGAGAATTTACTTCTAATAAGCTCACACATGTAGTCGTTTGCAGGCCTCAGCTCCTCACTGGCTGTTTGCCAGAGACCTCTTTCTCTCCAAATGGGCTTTTCTGTAGAGTTTTCTGAATGTCCTCATGTCATACCAGTTGGCTTCTCTCACAGCAAGTAATCCAAGAGAGAGAAAGATAACAAGAGGAAGAGGAAGCCTGAGATGGAAGCTTCAGTCTTTTATAATCTAATTTTGAAGTAATATACTGTCACTTCTGCCATATGCCGTTGGTCACGCTGACCAACACTGGTGAGACAGGACTATACAAATTTGTGAATACCAGGAGACAGGGTTCACTGGTGATAACCTTGCAGGCTGACTCCTAAGAATAGCAATGATATATTTCAGAGTGAAAAACTAATTTCATACTTATTATCTGAATTTATATTTAGATACAATGTATTTCTTTTATAAAATGATAATGTTTGTATACTTATTCTGCCGTGTTCTATGGAGAAAGGAATTTTGGTTTATTTACATTGAATTTAAGAGATGGTCTGGATAAGTTTTTGTTTTGGATCATTCTTTTATTTCTTTAAGAGTAAGGTTTTATTTTTTTCCAGATAGCTTATTCTGTTTAGTAGAAAAGATCCCTCTAATGTTAAATAACTGGGAAGGAGTAGCAGCTTACATTTGTATAATGCTCTTGATTTGTAAAACATGTTTTTCCCTAACACATAAGAATAGATAAATTTTTTGGAGTTGACGCTTACCTAGTAAGAAGGAATTTTATAATCTGTTCTTAATCTTTTGAGGGATTCATAGATCCCCTTTGAGAATGATAAAGGCAGTGGTCTCTCCAGAGAAATGCACTTTCATACACAAAAGCAATTTTGCAATTTAGGGGGACCCTCAGGAGGTCTGTGGAGTTTAGATTGAGAACTCCTTTGAAAGCACAAGTGTATTTCTGGTGGCTTCTGAAAGAAAGGAGTGCTTTTCATTTTCAAAAAATAAAGGGAAACAGTATACCTAACTCTAATTGGAAATGTGTATTTTCATTTATATGGCTTCTAATTCATGCATCCTAATTATGGTTTTTGTTTCTGAATTTTGCTTCCTCTGTAGCATCTGGAGCATAAGAACAGTGCTTATTTTCTTCTTTTCCAAGAGAACAGAAAGAAATAGTAAGTTTAATTTCTAAATTTTTATAGATACATTTAAAAAAACCTGTCTTATGATACATTGGTTTGTAATTGAAATGAAAGGTTGTGAAATGGTATATTGAAATGACAATATGGTAAATATTGAAGAGTTGTTTACTGTAAAGCATAAGAAGGATTATGAATGATCGAATTGCTTCTATTTTTCATTTATGTTATTTCTGTCATGCCTGTTTAGAATTTTTTTTTACACAAAACGATTTCTTTAAATGAAGAGAAATTATATTTATTAAATTATCTTTATAGAAAACGTATAGAGTAAAATATAGTGAAAATATAAACACAGTAGTACATTATTATACCTAAAAAGAATTCTTAAAATTGTAAAATATTAATAAAATGTACACACAACACTGCTACACAACACTATTTTATAGTTCCTTAGTAAAATCACTTTTTTCTCTTTGAGAGCATTGTTTGACATTGTATTTTTCCTCAAATCACGAATACCCACCACCATACCAAAACCAAGTCAAAGTAAAACCAACCAACCAGATGAAAATTCAGAAGCCACAAATAAACAAAACTTCACAAAATCTACCTGGCCACTCTTACCTGTTAGTCTCAGTTTATGAAGAAAATAAATATAAACAGGTGAGAGCTTCCTCCACCACCAGTTACATAAAGTTGACTCCATCTGTTAGTCAGTGTATTGTCATCTCTCATGGTAATTTGGAAGACTGACATTGATCCCACATATGGCTAAGCCTTCCATTTATGCACTGGATTCTAGATGCTCTGGCTATCTTAAGAACTTTGCTTTTGTAGATATCCCTACCTGCATCTCTTTTGCATTATCTTTTTGCATTGGATTGTTCCTACTGGCATATAATCCTGCCTCAGTACAGTCTTCTGGGTGAAAAATCCTATTCTTTTCTCCATATTCCCTTTAACCTACAATGCATTTCTCTCTCTCCTTAAAATTTCTCACATCTTTACCTCCAAAATTATTTTGAATATAACCACTTCTAATTTCCCGTACTACTACTACAATTCTAATTCAGGTCTTCATCATCTCTTGCTAACACTACTGCAATGGCTTCCGAATAAGTCTATTTCTAAGGTATAAATCAACTTATATCTCTTCTACTTAAATTCCTCTTGTGGCTTCCCATTGCAACCAGAATAAAATCTGAATTCTTACCCAACTTTCTGGCTTATGCCTTTTCCTCTAACTTCAGCTCTTTCTACTCTCCTTTTTTCACCTTTGCCCCAGCCACACTGGCCATCTTTTTGTCCTGCAAATAAGTTTAAGTTCTCTGAACCTCAGTTTCCTAGTTAATAGAATGAATACAGAAATATTTGTTTTGGCAGGACCGTTATGAATATTAAATGAAATTATATGTGAAAATGTATGAAAGTTGCAAAGTGGTAAACACATGTGGGCTGATACTACTGAATTTTCTTTTCCAATTCCTATTCTTTTTTTATTTTTCTTGCCTTTTACATTTTTCTTGCCTTACTTAATGGGTTAGGACTTAGTATAATACTGAATTGAAGTGGGAATCAGGAGATTTTGTTGGAAAACCTTTTAATTTTTACCTTTAAGTATGTTTGCTGTGGTTCTAGAAACTATTGATACTTTTAATCAGATTAGGGAAATTGAAATTATTGTATTGTTTCCAGTGATATTTAGTAATATAGTAGATGCTGGGAAGACAGTTTAAAACAAATATGCCCTCTGACTTCATGGAACTAACAAAATAGTAAAAAATATAAGAAACTATTTTAAAAGAGCCCTTGGAAACACTTCTCTAAGGAAAATGTGTGAGTAGTTTAACTTACAAGTAGGCACATCAGGACTTATTTATTACATAAAGGGTTTTTTTAAATTGGAGTATAGTTGGTTTACAATATATTAATTTCTCGTGTACAGCATAGGATTCACTTATACATACATATATATATATTCAATTTTCATTATAGGCTATTACAATATATTGAATATAGTTCCATGTGCTATACAGTGGGACTTTGTTATTTATAAAGGAGCTTTTTGCTTTAAAAATTTATTTCATGGATCCTTTCATTTTAAAAAAATTTTTACAAATTCATTTGAATAGCTATTGCATGTACATAAAATAGACTTCATTAGACATTGTCTTGCAGTCTTACACTTTTTTTAGCATATAAAGTTAGGTACCATATATGTATGTGTCTATATATGTATTTTTTTTTTTAAGCCTGAAGCTATTGGTTATGTCCTTGCTTTTTGTTCTCTGTTAGTTGTATTTACTTTGTCTTACAAGTTGGGCCTAATATACAGTAAGGTAAGGGTTGGCAAATTCCAGTCTGTGAGCCAAGTCCTGCCCACCACCTTATATAGCTTATGATCTAAGAATGGTTTTTACACTTTTAACATTGAAAAATTTCAAAAGAATAATATTTTGTGACATGTTAAATTTTATGAAGTTCAAATTTCTGTTTTATTGAAACACAGACATGCCCATTCATTTACATGTTGTCTATAGCTGTTTTCATTCTATAATGGTACAATTGAGTAGTTGTGACAGGCTGTATGGTATTCTCAACACTTCAGACTTTTGCAGGATGCACAACAAATCATAGTGACACAGTTATAAATTGACAGCATTTCAGGTGCCTTGTATATTGCTATATTGTGACAGTTTTATTTACTATTACCAGTACATGCTTATCATGTGAAAACAAGAAGGGAAAATTGGACTTCGAATGTTGCACTTTTAGAGCGCAGTGGAGTGTGGACTATTTTATTACCAAATCATGAAGCATTGGGCTTATTGTGCAATGACATTATAAATGTACTAGAAGAATTCAAATATACATTGGCATTACTATGCTAAGTTCTCATCATGATATCCCCAACACACAGAAAAGGTATGGTCAGAAAAATTAGAACATTTAAAATGGAATATCTCATCATAGCAGAATTTCTCCATAAAAATAAAAAGTGAAAATGGAGCTTCAAGCAAAGTTAACTATCTGAGTGGCTTATTTGTGAAGCAAAGAAATACATTTATCAATGGTGAGTTAATTGTGTAATGACAGCAGCTGAAGGAACATGTTTAGAGAAAACATTGCTTGGCCATTAGCCTTTTTGGCAAGAACAATTGTTGAAGAGTTAAGAACATTGGAAGCAATATAGTTAATTTAAAAACAAGACAAATGATTTCAAGTGATTGTCACTGGCTTTTGTTGAGTTGACATGTTATTGATATCACTCAATTGTAGTTTTTTGAGGTGTCAATACTGAACTTGATGTGACTAAAGAATTAGCTTTTAGAAACAGTCTGTGTAGAACATTCTGGGAGAGAATATTTTCAAAGAAGTTGAGAAAACACTAATTCAGTACAACCTGAAGTGGAATCTGCTAAGATGTATTTACAACTATGTGGTAAGAGTATGTGTGAAACAGAAAAAGGCTTACTTGGATTAATTCAAAGCCCATGAAACTGTAAGTGTTATTATCCACTATGTTATTCAACAAGAGATACTTGCAGAGCATACTTGAACCTATCATGTGTTATTGAACTAGCAGTTTCAGTGGGGAAGTTCATTTGCTTTTATGGACTTTATCATCATCAGTTATGCCAACTTTTATCAGAAATAGAAGCGTAAAATCTTGACCTGCATGGCAGTTGGATGGATTAGTAGTAGTAAAGTTTTATTGTGATATTTTGAGTTCAGAGCCCAGATTGAAATGTTTCTGAGTGACAAGAACCACCTTCAGTCACTATGAATTGAACTGGTTTTAGAAATTAGCTTTTGCTGCAGACTTGATAATAGTTCTTAATGAATTTAATCTAAGATTACAAGACAAAACAGTCCTTATATGTGAAATCTATACTGTTGTAAAGTGATTTAGAAAAAAATAATATTGTAATGACAAAAAGTAATTTTTCAAGAAGTGCTATGAAAAATTAAGAAGCAAGATCTCCATTAGACACACATTTGTAGCAAGTGCATTATCTGTGCTCAAACTACATTTCCAGTAGTGTTTTTCAGACCCCATGTAAATATGCAGGAAATTTCCAGGTTTCAACATCCGTTAAACTGGAAATGATTAATTTGCAGTGACATGATAAAAGGCAGATATCAAGAAAAGAGTCTAAAGAATTTTCTAAATGCTTTTTGTAAAATGAATAAGCTTAATTAAAATATGTGCTTGTGGATTGATTTCAATATTTAGCAGCACTTATCTGTGTGAAAAAAATTTTCAAAAATAAAGTTATGAAATCTCATTAGAGATAAACAGATTAACATTTGCAGTCAGTTTTGTTGATAGGAAACACTAACTGTGAATCTCAATCAAGTGAAGTGTTATCCCCCACCCAAAAGAAAATAATTCCATTCTTTTCATTGCCAGACCTATGTTACAAAAATTGAACTCAATTATTATTATATTTGAATTTGGTCAATAAAAGTTTTGTGGAAATTTGTTTACTCTTTTGCTTTGAAAGTACTGACTCAGTTTTGCCTTTTGGCCTATAAAGCTTAAAATATTTACTGTCTGGCTCTTTACAGAAAAAGTTTGCTGATCTCTGCATTAAAATAGTTTGCCATAGATATTTAGCTTGATCTTATCCAACTCAAGATGACTATTCTCTTTAAAGATGTCAGCAGATTTTTCCCCCTTTAATAAGTCTGCTAGTACATTAAAGACTACTTGATACCTTTTGGAAAAAAGTATAGTAAAATCATCTTTTTATAAGCTTGTATTTCTTTGGATTTTTACGTAAATAATGTTTTGAATTGGATGTTCAGATGTTTGCTACTCCAGAACTTCAGTGATGAGATAACAGTTTTATTTGTAAATTTAATTAAACATTAAGAACAGTTATTTAAATTCTATTTGGTAAAAGGTTTAAATTAAGTTGTAAGTCTTTCTTCTTTCCAGCCAGAATAGTATTTCTATTTATACCAGTTAATTATTTCTAGAGATAACTAGAAACCTAAAATAAATTTGTAAAGCAGATATTGACATTCATAAATGATATCCTTTGAAGTGATTCTTCATGTTCCACCAATGCAACCTAACTAAGCAGTCAAATCTTGGAAATTTTAATTTTGAAAAGTAATTAGTATTCTTTTCCTTTCCAAGTCCCTTCTTAGGTATAATACGACAGATTTTCAAAGATTTTTTTATTAGTGCTCAATATCTTGAAGGTTGAATAACTTAATAAAATATGTACTTCTTTCCTTATAAACAAAGAGAGAACATTTTTATTACCAATGTATAAAAAGATATTTGGTTTTAATTTTGTAAAGTAATGTGGGTGGGATGCTGACAGGGAGGAGAAATAATAAAAAGTAATGTTTATGAAAACATTTTAAGTGTATGTGTATATATATATATTTTTTTTTTTTAAATTTGGAACGGTGTTTTATTCTATGTAAAGCCGTTTTCCCCCTACTGAGCTTATAAAATATAATATAGGGAAATATATGAAATTTATATGGATAAAGATTGAGATATTTTTTGTCTGTACAAGTCAGTGAGAAATCCTAAAATGAGAAAGTTTTCTTGCAGTTGCTTAATGTATATCATTTGGCATGATTTTTTTTTTCTTGTATCTAAGTATCTTAATATCTGATTTAGTTTTCATTTAAATCTTGTTTTCTAGATGAAGCATTGGATGATTTAAAATCACAGAAGAAAAAAATAGTAAGTTAACTTTTATTTAAAGTTAATTTATATAAAACTAATAAATTAAGAACTGAATAATTAATATTTAAATGTTGTAAGTAATGACTCTCCAAAGAACAAGTATGCTTTTAGATAGCAATTTAATGGTGAAGTTAAATTATGAATATTTTTGCTAGGTAATAATGATTGACAGGAAAAAGTAGTTAGATGGACTTTTGAGATTCTGAGAGTGCATGTCAGTTGGAAGCTGAGAAGTAAGTAAATGAATCATATTGGGGGACTAATAAATGAGGTAGAGGGGTAAAAAGGTAGATATCTAGATTGATTAATAGAGCCCCAAAAGGGCCAAACATATGTCAGTTCTCAGATTTTCTTGACACGATAAGGCTATGAGAGAGGGAATCAGGAAGATAGGTTGTAAAAGACAAATTTAACATGAAAAACAAAAACAAAAACAGCCCTGGCTGAAAAAGAGGGGGTGGAGAGAGAGGAAGAGAGAATATTTTTTCTTTGTTTTTTCCCATTTTCTATCAGTAATTCTGCTCACATGGGCATGTATTGTGGAGCCATTAAATGCATCCTTCAGATGTACTGGAAAGAGGAGGGCCAAGAGTAAGAGAGGAAGGACTCTAGATATTTAGAGGTTGGTATGTAATAGTTTTTAATAAGTGAATTGAACTTGGTGTTTGGCTTGAATTTACTGATACTTTTTTCATATATTTTTGAGATATAAAAATGATAATTGATAGCAGTATCATGTTACATGGAAACTTATTTAATTAAATTTAATCGGATGCAAAATCAATTCAGTATATTTTAATCTAACATGTAATACGTAACAAGTATGAAACTAATAAAAGTTATGAATGTTAAGATTAATGTTAAAAATTACGTGAATTGGTAAGACAAGACACTAGTCTTGAGGGAGTTAAGTACCTGAATAAATGAACTTTAATTTTGAAATTATCCATTTTGTTTGATGCCTCTTCAGTGTTCTGTGAGGTATTTACCAAATTGCATTGCCATTTTTGATGGTTCTAAATTGAAACAGAAATATTCCCATTGTATCTTACTATATTTCTGGCATTCTGTAAATTATGGAACAGCCAGAAATTCAAAATGAGGAAATATTGATGGTTCTCAATGATATGAAAGTTGTGATATGATTGGTTTGCCAATGCAATAAAAAGAAGTGCTGGTAGTGTTGATCAGAGCCAAGCCCTACTTGTACCAAAAGGGAGAAATGTTGATTAAAGTAGAAAGACAAAGAGGGGAGACAAAAGAAAAGAGAAAAAGGAAAAAAAAAAGGAGAAAAAATTCTAAGTGATGAGAAGCTGAATCAATGTTAGTGGCATCATATGACCAGGAGACAGAATCTTGGAGAACACATGATTGGGGAAAAACTCTCAGTAGAGTAACAGAGCAGACTTGGAAAATTCTGTGAAAGGGCAAACCACGCTATTCTTTAATAGCCCTTGATGGAATCACAACATAAAAGATGCTCCGTCTAGGTCTGACAGTTGGAAAATTCAGTTCAAGGTTCAATAGTTTTGTGTATCTAAATGGTTCGTGAGGCAAAAATATTACAGAATAGTTCAATATGACATTTCTCTTGCAGTATGATTAAAGAAAAATAAGTTGGCGGCCCTAACTCATTTTATTAATTAGGGAACACAGTTTGCTTTGACTTGATCGTTAGTTAAAGAACTGTTGCTGCTGGGAGCTGGTCCCTGGCCTTTATTGCTCAAGTCCTTAACAGACCTGCTTTGTTTGAGTAGTTTTACACTTTGTTTAGAACAATAAGTATTAAGAGTGAATTTATAAGGAGCGATGCTTGCTAATGATTGTGCTGGTAATGAGAGGAAAAAGAAGGGACATTACTTTGGAGCAAAAGCAAAATGTAATCAGAACTGATATTCTTTGGTGTTTAACTCCACATTTATATTAAAAATGCTGGCAGAAAAAAAAACTTGGTTTAAAATTAGCCAACTCCTAACCCTTCTCTTTCACTAAAAAAATTAATATAAATTGTATTTACTACTTGACGTTTTATTAAAGGTGGTTTCCTCAAGGTTGCATCTCTTTAATCTGGATAGATTTGTAATGTAATTTGTAATGTGTGAAAGTAATTTGTAACAATAAATATGAATCATCAACTGATTAAAAAGTTAAATTACTTAGAAAGGGAAAATGAGTAATAACAATGTTTTAAATCTAAGAACTTAGTGTAAGTAATGTAACTTACTTATTAAAATAAAGCCAGGAATTAATCTTTAGTTACCTAAAAAACCTTCCCAAGTTTCGTTGTGTACATTCTGCCAGTCACATATTTTGTGATCTTAAGTCAAAATCCATCAAAACATGAGTCAAAATGACCTAAGTGGCTTCATGAAAATGCTGTGCTTTTTCCAGAATAATACAGGTATTTCTATATGGTGATTCCTTTCTGGCATTTCTCATGAAATTCTCTCGATCAGTTGAGAAATTGGGAACATGGAAGGAAGTATTATAATTCTCTGAGAATTTAAGCTTAACAATCACTACAAATGTCACTGGTTCAAAAGAATCCACTAATGTCAGTTGAAAGCAAGAGCAAGAAATCCTGACATGCTGAGCTGTAGGTTAATGTGGACATTTCAGGGAACAGGATAGGACATAGAGAAGAGAAGTGGTGCAATCTAATTAATCAGGCAGTCTTCCTTTTGTGGCCATGTTATAAATATGTTTTATAGGCCCTTTCTCTTAATGATGGTGAGTTATTCTTACAAATAAATATTAATGAGTTTATATACATAGTATTCTGTATACAAAATCCTGTGAGTGATAGTCCATGAAATAAATTTTGGAAGCAAAAGAAGTCCTACAATTGGCAGTTTCATCAAGTGATTCTATGTAGGGCTGTTAGCCTCACTAGAAGTTTCAAATGTTACATTTTTATATTACCCAATAATGTTTGCTGGCATTTTCCAGTGTTTGAATATTCACTGTAGGCTACAGATCTTTGTAACCACTTTAACAGAAGAAATGCAGAGAGAGAGATTACTATTACTGTGAAATACTCATATGAAATCAGAAAATGATTTAAAATCTGAATTAGTCAAAACAATATTGATTTCATAAGCAAAACCAAAATCAGGGAAATGAGACAATATTTTTATATATTTATCATTATAAAAATATGAATTTAAATGGCACAACATGTACCTAACTCTGTGAGTTGAGGATGTTTTGGGGCACACCCTTAATAATTTGACCCAAGTCAATGCAAAATGAAAGAAATTTTTCTATATCTGGAATACTTGTTATGAAACAAGGATCATGAATATTGGATAGGGCAATTAATGCTTTGTGTGTTTTCATTATTTCAAGAATTATAATTTAAATATAGAATTATCTTTCAAAATTAAAAAAATTGACATTTATTTTATGTTAGTGTCCTTTTCATTTCTCTATAATGAAATTCTATATCAGGTAGAAGTAATTTTTGTATGTTCTCAAAATATATAATCTTGTCAAAATAATGTTGATTCATAATAAATAAGCAACCATGTGTTTATGATTCTCTTTTTTAAATAAAAATCTCTGAAACTTTTAATATAGCAAGAAAACAACTCACTCTTTGTTATATCATTCCTTCTTGTTTAAAATATATAAAATATTATGAAGTATACAGAATAACTTACAATTTAGGGAATTCTGAGAATTCACTTTTTCATTCCTGAATCCTGGGATTAATATGTTGGGTATTTGAAAAGACCGTTTCAGACTCATTCTGAATAATTTAAGTATCATTGACAATTATATGTGTCTTTGTGTTAGGTACTATTGTAGACTCTCCTGCATTATTTAAATTGCACAACAGTGTTATGAGACAGTGTTAATGTTTCTGCTCTATAAAAGGAGAAACTAAGGCTAACAGACTTGCTCAAAGTCTTTCTACAGCTAATTAAGAATGGAGATGTCCTTTGAACCCAGATCTTTTCTGACTTCAGAGTTTCATGTTCATGTTCTTCCCACTGATCAAATGTCTATAAAACATATTATTCACTTAAAATGTTGTAGGAGAGATGTGTTAAGCTATTATGGGAAAAAATTTTAGAAGTAAATGCAAAAGAAAGAGAGAATGGATATTTATCTTTTACTTTTTAAAATGATTTTAAGTTACTTTACATGTACATATACATAAGCATGAATACTTGCTGAATGATGTGCTAGGAATTGCAGTTATTTGGTAAAAGTGGCATTTTGGTTTTGAGTTTTGTGTGTTGTTTTAAAGATCACAGTTGTATCTAATCTTCCTTTTATACCTAGCAATAGCCTTACTGTAGAATTATGCTGTCCAAATCTGTAGCCACTAACCTCATGTAGCTTTTTAAATTTACATTATTTAAAATGGAATAAAAGTAGCTGAAGTTCAGTTCCTTAGTTTCACGAGCAGTGTTTTAAGTGATCATTTATCACATATATAGTAGTAGCTGCTGTATTGTGGAGATATAAACCACTTCCATCATTACATAAAGTTCTCTTGTTACAAAACTGGTCTAAACCATCAAAAGTTAATTTGTAATGGGGAGGGTTTTAGTTCAAGTGGTAGAACGCATGCTTTCCATGCATGAGGTCCTGGGTTCAATCCCCAGTACCTCCTCTGAAAATAAATGAATAAACCTAATTACTTCCCCCCACCAAAAAAATTTTTTTAAGTTAATTTATAGAGATCAGGGATTGATTCAGTTCTTTGATATTTCATGTATATTATGTTGATTTGGGGATATATTCTATCATGCCTTGTCTCTATCCCCACCCCCAATTTCCCCTCAATTCTAAGGTGATCTTACAGTTTCTTCACATAAGAAAATTAAACTTGCTTGTTTTGAGAATTTATCATAATTTTGAAATAATTAGAAAAATGTTTTAATTTCACTAAACCAAGGTTAATAAATCATCTAAGCACTTCTTAAATGTGAAATTGAGTTTTTAATGAGGAATCTATTAACTACTATTGTGGCAGCATATTTTAAGCTGTATTTTTACTTGGTAAATGTGCTCTGCTTTGCATTTTAAAATAAATGTCCTTTGGAATAAGCATATTTAATGAATCTAAGTGGCTATCAGTGGTCACTGAGAAGGAAAAGGTCTTGTTCCAAGTTTTACATAAGTCTTTTATTCTATACATTAGCAATTTGCCACAACTATGATTGTCTTGTTCTAAAGTTAAGCTTTTTCTGATATTGGGCTATAACTGCTAAAATGATATTTTACTAGTGATTACTTTTTAAATTAAACCCATATACTAAACCATAAAGTGACTGAAGTACATTGTAAATAAAATGCTATAATAATGAAGTGCTTTAATTACAATCCCTAGTGTGAGCATAGAGCTCAGTAAAATTTTTACTTAAATTCTTATTGTGTTCAGTTTTTTCCTTCTAAAGTTGTTTGAATCTAAATAAAAAAGAGGGAGCTTCAGCTTTTAAAGTCATTTGAGCGAATTCCATGAGAGAGCATGGCTGTTCTCCCAGTTAGTGAGTTTTCACTGCATTTGCAGCAAGCTAATTGCTTCTGCTAATAAATAATCTAAAATCGATGTTGACAGCAGTTAATTGGCACAGAGATTTTATTTTGTAAAGCTCTTTGCTAACGACCTTCTTTAAATTAATAGCATTAAGTGCTATGAGGAAATAAATCTGAGGAATTGCCTGTCATTTGCTTGTCATGTCTAATAACTTCCAATAATGATAGCTGATAGATTTTTGCACATTCCATTATTGAAGTTGGTGCATGTAATTATTCTCCTCATTATACGTAAACAATTAGCAATATTTGGTATTTCCTTGCAGTAAAGCTGTTAAATATAAGTAACATATTAGAGGTTAGAAGCCATTTAAAAATCCGGATTTTAATTATTTGAATGTAGGAAGTCTTTCATGCTATCTGGGTGTGTTATGTGCTGTTTATTTTAAGCTTTGTATTTAAATACTTTTTGAATAAGACTTATAAAAATAAGTAGTGTATGTGTGTTTTAATATGTGACAATTTATGGAAAGTTTTGTTTGCAGCTTGAAGAGGTCATGGAAAAAGAAACATACAAAACGGCTAAATTAATTCTTGAAAGGTTTGATCCAGACTCAAAGAAAGCAAAGGTGAGGCTGTGATATCGCTACTGTTTTATTATAAATTGCATAAAAGTAGTAGGTCATTGTAATAACGGTATTATATTTGATAGGAGTTTGAGCCGCCATCTGCTGGAGCAACTGTAACTGCAAGACCTGGACAAGGTAAATAACTTTGTAGAAACTGCTGCTGCTGTTGGAAAGATCCATATTTACCCAAGTGAGTTCAAAAGTGTGGTAGAGGTGTATAAAAACTTCTGTAGAGTGCTTTTATGTTAATTTGTATTTGGTAATTTAGGATATAACTTAAAGCAGATGGCAATGATTTTATTTCATTTTGATTTTAAAAGAATATGTTGATAAGTAAAGATGTTACCTGTTGAGACTAAATATATAATTGGTTTTAGTCTTTTGAAATTTAAGTTATTTCACCAATATTTTATAAGATTTTTACCCCCTTTAAATAAGAATCTCCTGGGATAGCTGCTATTATGAAAATTTTTACATTTTTATGACTTATTTTAGAGGCATTTAATGAAAATTTTTGTCAAACTTGAGTTTCTGAAATAACACTTTTAGTTAGGAAGAAAATAAAATAGTTCAGAAGTGAGGAAAAAATTGAATTGCTTCTGCATGATAACATTAACTCTTTCTGAGGTTATATTTCCAAATTACTAGTGAAACAATTACTATTATATCATTAAATATTATGTAATTTTTAAAATGTTATTTTAAGTGGTTATGTGAAGTATTCTGAAGACTGGCATATGAAAAGATATTTTCGAGTTTGCATTGTCTTCCCTCTTTGTTCTCTTCTCTAGAATATAATAAGATACAGGCATACCTTGGAGATAATGCAGGTTTGGTTCCAGACCACCCCAGTAAACTCAATATTATAATAGAGTGAGTCACATGAATTTTTGGTTTCCCAGTGTGTATAAAAGTTATGTTTACACTGTAGTCTGTTAAGTGCAAAAGCATTATGTCTTAAAAAAAAAGCAATGTACATACCTTAATTAAAAAAATACTTTATTGCTAAAAAATGCTAACCATCATCTGGCAATGCAGGGTTGCCATAAACCTTCAATTTGTGAAAAAAAAAAAGCTCAGTATTTCCAAAGCATAATAAAGTGAAGCATAATACAACGAGGTATGCCTATAGTTTGTAAGGCTTTTGTAATAGAATATACCATTAAAAATTTAACTTCTGTTTTTATTAATCATCAGAATTAGAGCCTGGTTTATAAAGTTAGGGTTACGTTTAGAACTTTGAGAAGTCAATTCTTTTATAAATATCCGCAAAGACCTTGAGTACTAAATAAGTCATAACAGTTTTAGGTTTTCTAATTGGTGGAGCTATGTGGGAAGAATTCTACCCTCTTCCACTCTTTATCAGTTAAAATTTTGGTTTATAGAGATATTAGCGTGCTCTTTTGATAAATGTGAAAGTTTATCAAAAGTTTAAATATGATTAAAATAAATCAGACATAGATACTTGCAATGAAACACCTACTTTCATAATCAGTTTAAAATTTTCTATAATTTACACTTCTTTCTAGTAATTATAAAAAATTTTATTAGCCTGCAGGGCAAGTTTCTATACTTTTTACAGTATTTTGTGTAATTGGTACCAACTTTTCAAAACTGCTTTTTAAATAACCTTGGTGAATATATTTTTAAAATGCGATATTTTGCAGAAAGCTCTTGCTGTTACTTAAAGAAAAACACTGTTCTCTCTTATTAAAAAAAAGAACAGATGTATGATCCCCTATATTGCTATTCTTAAGCGTTTATTAATATTTAGGCAACATAAGTTCGTTTAAGAATCTAAACTTATCTTTGCTTAGAAACTTCTGAAACCCCAATTTTTCCTTCTAATGTCGTACTGTAATGATAGAAAAACCATTGGTGGTCTCCCTACTTTGGATTCTTGCAGCACTGCTTTTGGATATTCTTTTAGGGAGAGTTAACATTTAGCTATAATATAAGTGAATTGTTCACTGAAAAGAATGTATTAAATAACTCTTATGTGTAAACACTGTGGGGAATAAACAAATGAATATAATATGGTTTTTGACCTTAAGAAGCTTATAACCTATTTTTTTAAAGACTGTTTCTTCTGGAGTATACTATTCTAGTATTCGGAGCTTTTCTAGGTCCATAGTAATTCTGTTTGAAATTTTTTCCCTATTTAAAAAAAATTCTAAACTATATCTCAACTTTAGTCTACTTTTTGAGAATTATAATTCAGTTTTCTTGTTTAATTTGATCTTGTTACTGTCATTTTTATAGGTGACTTAGTCATATTTTATTTATGTTTAAGTTTTGTGTTTCTGTGAGTTAAGTCAAGTCTTTCTTTACTTTAAACCATTGTTCATTTGCTTGTTTACTCGTTCCTTCTTCCCTTCCTTCCTCTATCACTCTTTCTCCCTGTCACCTTCTTCTCTCCCTCCCTGTTTCTTTTCCTTTTTTTTCTTTCACTTATTTCTGAGCTTAAGTAATAGACAAGGGGAAAAAGTACTAAAGGTGTATGTATGTACGTGTGTGGCATTTGAATAGATCTGCTCTCCAAATTGAATCTAATTAAGGTGTCCTTATTTTACTAGCTCTCTTACATGATTGCTGAACCAGAACTTTGATTCATGTGTAGTAGATTGCTTTCTTTTGTTTTTATTATTTAGGTGTTAATGATACATATTATACTGAAACTGATTATAAAATTTAAGAATAGTATTCTTTGATTTGCTTAGGTTTAACACTAAAAGCAGTATAATATTTACTGAACATAATGGCTAATCTGGCTGCTGGCCGCCTCTCTCCCCTTTTTTATCCCTTATGTTTCTTTTTATTTATTAAGAAAAGGTATTGATGTATAATTGACATACAATATTAATTTCAGGCGTGCAACATAGTGATTTGACATTTATATACATTACAAAGTGATCTCCACAATATAGTACCCATGTGTTACCATAACAAGTTATTATATTATTGACTATATTCCCTATGCTGTACATTATATCTCCATAATATATTTATTGTATGAGTAGAAGTTTGTACTTTTTAATCCCCTTCTGTTTTGTTTATTCCTCAACTCCCTCCCCTCTGGCAACTACCAGTTTGTATCTGTGTGTCTCTTTCTATTTTGTTTTGTTTGTTCCTTTGTTTTGGTTTTTAAATTTCCCAATAAATGAAATAATACGGTTTCGTCTTTCTTTGTCTGACTTATTTCACTTACCCTCTAGGCCCATCCATGTTGCAAATGGCAAGATTTCATTCTGTTTTATGGCTGACTAATACTCCATTGTATGTGTATATATATATACCTTATCTTCTTTATTCATTCATTTATGGATGGACACTTAGGTTGCTTTCATACTTTGGTTATTATAAATAAGTAATGAACATGGGGTGCATGTATCTTTTTGAATTAGTGTTTTTGTTTCCTTCAGATAGAAACCCAGGAGGTGGAATTGCTGGATTTTCTGGTAGTTCTGTTTTTATTTTTTGAGGAGCCTCCATATTGTTTCTACAGTGGCTTCACCGGTTTACATTTCCCACTAACAATGTACGAGGGTTCCCTTTTCTCCTTGCCAACACTTGTTATTTGTTGTCTTTTTGGTTAAAGCCTTTCTGACAGGTGTGAGTTGATATCTCATTGTGGTTTTGATTTGCATTTCCCTGATAATTAGGGATATTGAGCATCTTTTCATGTATCTGTTGGTAATCCATATGTCTTCCTTGGATGAATGTTGTCTCAAGTCCTCTGCGCATTTTTTAATCAGATTGCTTGTTTTTGTTGTTGTTGTTGTTTGTTTTTTTTTTTTTTTTGGTATTGAGTTGTTTAAGTTCTTTGTATAGTTTTAATATTAAACCCTTATTGGATATGTCATTTGCCATCTTTCCCCATTCAGTAGGTTGCCTTTTTGTTTTGTTGTTGGTTTCCTTCACTGTGCAAAAACTTTTTTCTTTGATTAGTTCCATTTGTTTATTCTTGCTTTTGTTTCCCTTGCCTGAGAAGACAGATCCAAAAAGATTTTGCTAAGACTGATGTAAAGAGTTTATTGTCTATGTTTTCTTCTAGGGATTTTACAGTTTTAGGTTTTACATATAAGTCTTTAATCCATTTTGACTTTATTTTTGTATATGGTGTAAGAAAGTAGTAGATCCTTTTGTGCACAGCTGTCCAATTTTCCCAACACTATTTATTGAAAAGACTGCCATTTCCTCACTTTATATTCTTGTATCCTTTGTCATAGATTAATTCACCATAAGCATGAGCTTACTTCTGGGCTGTGTGTTCTGTTCCATTGATCTATGTGACTGTTTTTGTGCTAGTACCATACTTTATTGATTACTATTGGTTTGTAGTATAGTTTGAAATCAGGGGGCATGATATCGCTGGCTTTGTTCCTCTTTCTCAGGATTGCTTTGGCTATTTGGAGTCTTTTGTGGTCCCATACAAACTTTAGGATTATTTGTTCCAGTTCTGTGAAAAAATGCCATTGGTATTTTGATAGAGATTACGTTGAATTTGTAGATTGCTTTGGGTAGTATGGATATTTTAACAGCATTAATTCTTCCAATCCATGAGCATGGCATATTTTTCCATTTATTTGTGTCATTATCAGTTTCTTTCATCAGTGTCTTACAGTTTTCAGAGTACAGGTCTTTCACCTTCTTTGTTGAATTTGTTCCTAGCTATTTTATTCTTTTTGATGCAATTATAAATGAATTGTTTTCTTAATCTCTCTTTCTGATAGTTAATTATATAGAGACAAAACAGATTTCTGTATATTTATTTTGTATCCTTCAACTTTACTGAATTCATTAGTTGGTTCTACAAGTTTTTTGGTTTTTTTTTGGTAATTCCTTTAGGGTTTTCTGTATATAATATGATGTTATCTGTAAATAGTTACAGTTTTATGTTCTTTCCAATTTGGATGCCATTTATTTATTTATTTATTTATTTATTTATTTATTTATTTAGTCTCTCTGTGGCTAGGACTTCCAGTACTGTGCTGAATAAACATGGTGAGAGTGGGTACTTTTGTCTTATTCCTGATTCTTAGAGGAGAAACTTTGAGCTTTTCTCCATTGAATCTGCTGTTAGTTGTGGGTTTGTCATATATGGACTTTATTGTGTTGACATATGTTCCCACTACACCCAGTTTGTTGAGAGTTTTTATCATAAATGGATATTAAATTTTGTCATGCTTTTTCTGCATCTATTGAGATGATCATGATTTTTATCTTTGTCTTGTTAATGTGGTGTATTGTAGTGATTGATTGTGAATATTGAACTATCCTTGAATTCCTGGGATGAATGCCACTTGATCATGGTGTTTGATCCTTTTAATGTATCATTAAGTTTGGTTTGCTAGTATTCTGTTGAGGATTTTTGCATCTTTGTTTATCAGGGATATTGGCTTGTCATTCTCTTTTTTGTGGTGTCTTTGTCTGATTTTGGTATCAGAGTAATGGTGACCTTGTGAAATGAATTTGGTAGTGACCCTTCCTCTTCAATTTTTGGAATAGTTTGAGAAGGATAGGTATTAACTCTTTTAAATGTTTGATAGAATTCATCTGTGAAGCCATCTGGTCCTGAACTTTTGTTGTTTTTTTTCTTTAATTGAAGTATAGTTGATTTACAATGTTGCATTAGTCTCTGGTATACAGCATAGTGATTTAGTTTTTTATATATATTCATTTTCATATTATTTTTCATTACAGGTTATTATAAGGTATTGAATAAGTTCCCTGTGCTATACAGTAGGGCCTTCTTATTTATTTATTTCATATATAGTAGTTTATACCTGCTAATCCAGAACACCTAATTTATACCCCCCCCCCAACAAACACACACTTTCCCCTTTGGTAACCATAAGTTTGTTTTCTATGTCTGTGAGTTTCTGTTTTATTTTCTGTGTCTGAGAGTCTCTTCCTGTTTTGTTCATTTGTCTCATGTTTTAGATTCCACATATAAGTGATAGGATATGATATTTGTCTTTTTCTGACTTATTTCACTTAGTATGATAATCTCTAGGTCTATCCAGTTTGCTGCAAATGGCATTATTTCATTCTTTTTTTATGACAGAGTAGTATATATACTACAACTTCTTTATCTAGTCATCTGTCGATGGACATTTAGGTTGCTTCCTAAATATCTTGGCTATTGTAAATAGTGCTACTGTGAACACTGAAGGTGCATATATCTTTTTAGAGTTTTCTTCAGATACATGGCCAGGAGTGGGAATACTGGATCATCTGGCAACTCTATTTTTAGTTTTTTAAGGAATCTCCGTACTGTTTTCTATAGTGACTGCACCAAATTCCATTCCAGCAGTGTAGGAGGGCTCCCTTTTATCCATGTCCTCTCCAGCATTTATCATTGGTGGACTTTTTAATGATAGCCATTCTGACAGCCAAACTTTTTGTAGTTTTGGTTTGCATTTCTCTAATAACTAGTGATGTTGAGCAGCTTTTCATGTGCCTGTTGATCTTCATCTTTATGTCTTCTGTGAAGAAATGTCTTTTTAGGTCTTCTGCCCATTTTTTGATTGAGTTTGGGTTTTTTTGTTGTTGTTGTTATTGAGTTGTATGAGCTGTTTGTATTTTCTAGAAATTAAACCCATCAGTTGCATCATTGGCAGATATTTTCTCCCAGTCCATAGGTTGTCTTTTTATTTTGTTTATGGTTTCCTTTGCTGTGTAAAAGTATATAAGTTTGATTAGGTCCCATTTGTTTGTTTTTGCTTTTATTTATTTTGCCTTGGGAGACTGACCTAGGAAAACATTCCTACGATTTATGTCAGAGAATGTTTTTACCTGTGTTCTCTTCTAGGAGATTTATGGTGTCCTGTGTTACATTTAAGCCTTTAAGCCATTTTGAATTTATTTTTTGTATGATGTGAGGGTGTATTCTAATTTAGTTGATTTACATGTAGTTTTCCAGCTTTTCTATCACCATTTGTTGAAGAGACTGTCTTTTCTCCATTGTATATTGTTGCCTCCATTGTCAAAGATTAATTGACTGTAGGTGTGTGAGTTTATTTCTGAGCTCTCTATTCTGTTCATTGATCCCTGTATCTGTTTTGGGGCCAGTACCACACTGTTTTAAGTACTGTAGCTTTGTAGTATTGTCTGAAATCTGGGAGGGTTATGCCTCCAGCTTTGTTCTTTTCCCTCAGTATTGCTTTGGCAGTTCTTGGTCATTTGTAATTCCATGTAAATTTTAGGATTATTTGTTCCAGTTCTGTGAAAAATGTCATGGGTTTTTTGATTACTGATTCAATTTTATTATTGGTAATAAGTTTGTTCATACTTGCTATTTCTTTATGATTCAGTTTTGGGAGATTGTATTTTTCTAGGAACGTATCCATTTCATCTAGGTTGTACATTTTACTGGCTTATAATTGTTTGTAGTAATTTTTTTATTATCCTTTGTATTTCTATTGTGTCAGTTGTAACTTCCTTCATTTCTGATTTTATTTATTTGGGCCCTCTCTTTTTTTCTTTATGAGTCTGACTAAAGATTTGTCAAGTTCATCTTTTCAAAGAATCAGCTTTTAGTTTTACTGATTTTTTCTTCTTTTTTTAGTCTATTTCATTAATTTCCAGTCTGATCTTTATTATTTCCTTCTACTAACTTTAGTTTTTGTTTGTTCTTCTTTTTTTTTTCTAGTTTCTTTAGATATAATATTAGATTGTTTATTGGAGACTTTTCTTGTTTCTTGAGTTAGACTATATCACTATAAACTTACTTCTTAGAACTGCTTTTGCTATGTCCCATAGGTTTTGGTATGTTGTATTTCTGTTTTTATTTGTCTCAAGGTATTTTTAAATTTCCTCTTTGATTTTTTTTTTTGTTGTTGTTGTTGAATCTTTTGTTGTTTAGTAGCATGTTGTTTAGATTCCATGTGTTTTTGTTTTTTCCATTTTTTTCTTGTGATTGATTTCTAGTTTCATGCTATTGTAGTCAGAAAAGATGCTTGATATGATTTGTCTTAAATTTATTGAGTGGTTTGTGACCTAGCATGTGATCTATCTTGGAAAATGTTCTGCATACAATTGTAAAGAATGTGTATTCTGCTTTTTTTGGATGGAATGTTTGGTATATATTGTCTGTCTGGTCTAATGTGTCATTTAAGGCCAGTTTTTTATTGATTTTCTGTCTGGTTGATCTATCTATTGATGTAAGTGAGGCATTAAAGTTCCCTGCTATTACTGTGTTACTGTCTCTTTCTCTGTTTATGTCTGTTAATATTTGCTTTATATTTTTAGCTTCTGTTGTATTTGGCACATAGATATTTACAAATGTTATAACTCTTGTTGGATTGATCTATTTATCATTATGTAAAACTCTTCTTTGTTTCTTGTTACAGCCTGTTTTAAAGTCAATTTTGTTCTGATATAAGTATTGCTACCCCAGCTTTCTTTTTATTTCCATTTGCATAGAATATATTTTCCATCCTTTCAGTCTATAAGTGTCTTTAGATCTGAAGTGAATTTCTTATAGACAGCATATAAATGGGTTTTGGTTTTTTGTTCATTCAGCCATCCATTGTCATTTGATTGCAACATTTTGTTCATTTACATTTAAAGTAATTATTGATAAGTATATACTTACTGCCATTTTATTGTTTTCTGGTTGTTTTGTCATTCTTCTCTGTTTCTGTTTTCTTCTGTTGCTTTCTTCCCTTGTGATTTGATGATTATCTTTAATATTATGTTTGTATTCCTTCCCTTTTTTGTGTGTATCTGTTATAGATTTTTGATTTGTGGTTACCATGAAGTTCATATATAATGGCCTATGTATATAATCATCTATTTTAAGTTGATGATCTTGTTTAAATTCAGACACATTCTGAAAGCTCTGTATTTTTAGCTCCCACCATGTTTTGTTTTTGATGTCATACTTTACATCTTTTTGTTTTGTGTATTTCTTAACTACTTACCATAGATACAGATGATTTTACTACTTTTGCCTTTTAACCTTTTTACTAGCCTTACAAGTGATTGATCTACTACCTTCACTATATGTTTGTCTTTACCAATGAGATTTTTCCTTTATAATTTTCTTATTTCTAGTTGTGGATTTTTCTTTTCCACATAGAGAAGTCCCTTTAATGTTTCCTGTAAGGCTGGTTTAGTGGTGATGAACACCTTTAGTTTTTGCTGTCTGTAAAACTCTTTATCTCTCCTTCAGTTCTGAATAATAACCTTGCTGGTAGAGTATTCTTGGTTGTAGTCTCCCTCCCGACTCCCCCACCCCCCCACCCTTGTTATTTTGAATATATCATGCCACTCCCTTCTGACCTACAAATTTTCTGCTGAAAAGTTAGCTGGTAGTCTTATGGGAGTTCCCTTATGTGTAACTAATTGTTTTTTCTCTTGCTGCTTATAAGATTCTCTCTTTATCTTTTGATATTTTAAGTATAATGTGTCTTGGTATGGGCTTCTTTGTGTTCATCTTGTTTGGGACTGTCTGTGCTTCCTGGAGCTGGATGTCTGTTTTCCTTCCTCAGGTTAGGGAAATTTTCAGCTATTATTTCTTCAAACATTAGCTGCCCC
This sequence comes from Vicugna pacos, assembly GCF_048564905.1. Lineage (NCBI taxonomy): Eukaryota > Metazoa > Chordata > Mammalia > Artiodactyla > Camelidae > Vicugna > Vicugna pacos. The sequence goes on along the minus strand of NC_132991.1, from coordinate 47,640,441 downwards.
CTTCTTTCTCTCTTTTCCTTCTGGAATTCTTATCATGTGAATGTTAATTCTTATAATGTTGATGTTGTCCCAGAGGATCTTTAAACTGTTCTTATTTTTCTGAATTCTTTTTCTTTTTTCCGTTCAGCTTGGTCAGTTCCCACTACTGTGTCTTTCAGATTGCTGGTCTGTTTTTCTATGTAGTTTAAATTAATCTTCCAGTGATTCCCTCTGGTGTGTTTTTCATTCTGATTATTATATTCTTAAGCTCTATTTTTTTTTAATTTAGTATTTTCTAACTCTGTTGAAGTTCTCACTATGGTCATTCATTCTTCTGAGTTTGGGGAGCATCTTTATGATAATTACCTTGAACTCTTCCTATCAGATAGATTGCTTATCTCCATTTCATTTAGTTATTTTTCTCAGGTTTGTCTTGTTCCTTCATTTGAAACATACTCTTCTGTCTTCTCATTTTGCCTAATTCTCTGTTTATTTATTTGTATTTGATAGATCCATTACATTTCCTGATCTTGGAGAAGTGGCTTTATGTAAGAGATGTCCTGTGGGGCCAATGCTCATGCTCCCTTCTGTCTGCCGGATCCAGATGCTTTAGGAGTGTACCCTTTGGGGGCTGTGCGCCCCTTTCTGTTGTTGTGGGGCCAGTTACTGTGTGTTTGCTGGGGCTGGCCCCAGGCCCAGCTGGCTGAGAGGACTTGCCTTGTGCTGTTACTGGGGGTACATTGCTGGGCAGTGCAGACCCCCCAGCACTTCTGGCTATGAGACCTGGTGACATGAGACTGCTGTGAGCACCCCGGTGGGTGAGGCAGTTCCCTGTCCTAATAGGCCAGAGGGAGGATTCCACAATGGTGCCTACTAATTCTGGTATCATCAGGGTAAAGTGAAATCCCAAAAGTGTGTGCCTCCAACCTCTCATTCCCCAGGACAGTTCCAGCTGCCTTCTTCCTCTCTTTCCAGGAAGCTTTCTGAGATTGGCAAATAGGTCTGACCCTGGCCTCTGTACTTGAATTTGGATTAAGTGAGTTTTTGTATGCACCCTTTAAGAACAGAGTGGATTGACAGGACTTGGTGGTGATTGGATTTGGAAGGTGGGGAGTGGGAGGAGGAGTGAAGGTTTTTGGCTTGGGAACTGGTAGATGTTAGATGTTTTTTAGGGGGGGAGATAATTAGGTTTTTAATTTATCTGTTTATTTTTGATGGAGGAACTGGGGATTGAACCCAGGACCTTGTGCATGCTAGGCATGCATTCTACCACTGAGCTATATTCTCCCCCCAGATTAATGTTTTGAACAAGATAAAGGACATGAGAATTGGAATAGTAGGTTTGTGTAGAAGATAATGAATTTGCTTTTGAATCTGTTACGTGGGAATTAAATCCAAGTGGTATAGTTTATAGGTAATTATTTCACGTGGCACTTAGAAAAAAGAATGAGGTTATAAATACAGATCAGGAGTCATTGGGAAGTATAGGTGATATTTATTGAAACTATGAGATTGAGTGAAATTGTCCAGAGAGAGAAAATAGTGTAAGAGGACCTATGGCAGAACCCCAGGGAATAATAACATTTAAGAGTAGATAGAAAGTAAAGGATCCCAGGAAAAAGAAGAAATGAGCAGAGTTAAAAGCAGACTTGAACTGGCATGTAGAAAGTTGAAGTGTCAGTGGGGATTGACCCTCTGTCAAACTCTGCAAAGGGTCAAGTAAGTAGAAGACAAATGAGGCCACTGAATCTGAAGTTGTATAACAGAGTGAGGGCATCATTGTTATAAAAACTTGGATTTGTATCCTGGCTTCTGTGAGAGCAAGTTACTTGGCTTCTCAGCTTTGGTTTCTTCTTTTGAAAACTGAGGATAGGAGTTATCTCAAAAAGTTAGTCTAAATATTAGATGAAGTTAGTAAACTCATGTAAAGTGCCTAGTATAGTTCTCAGAAAATAATAGGAATTTAATAAAAAGTTGCTGTAACAACAACAGTAATGGTAATGTTATAAATTGGTAACCAAAACAATGGTACTTTCAGTGCTAGGTTGATACTTTGATAGTTAAGGAGGACAAAAACCAGATTGTGTTGGGTTGAGGAGTGAAATGTTAAGAAGTTTTTCTCCTCCTGCACCCTGAAAGCTTTGACTCTATGGAAAAAAAGGGATTATGGAGTCATTTTTATTAATTAAAAGCTATTGACCTATTGAGAAAACAATTTTGGTAGAGAAGTAGGGCAGAAGCTGAATTGAAGGAGCATAGTTTGAGTAGGATGTGAAGAAGATGGTACAGTGAATGTAGACATTAGAAAATTTTGAAAGTAAAAGAAAGAGATATCAGATGCATGATCTTTATTGTTTTGATTCTTTAAAGGGATCATTTAAATTTAACCAATAGAGATCTGAATTTATATAAATTCAAAAATAGAAACTCTCGTGAAAATATATTTCCACTTTGTTCTAACTGTATCTCATAATCGCATAAAGAACCAAATCACCCTAAGTTTAGGAGTGTCCTCACCTGCATTTGTGAATCATTCATAGGTTTAAAGATTTTTTTCCTGCTCATTACTAAAGTCCTAGTTATCGAAATTTTTTCTTATGAGGCTTAGAACTGAACACAATAGTTCAGAAGGTCTTTAACTTCAGGGAAAATACAAGGACTGTCTTTTTAGTTCTGCCAACTCTAAAGAAATTTGAAACCTGAGTGGGTAGAAGACCTTTTAGTTTATATGAGGAACTGGTGCTGTCAGCTAGGATGAAAATCCAGGCCTCCTAAGTGTTGTATTCTTCCTACTATAGCTTAATACCAAAACAAAGACAAAACCTTCTACCAGTATGTGAATAATCAGTATTTTAAAATCTGATAAATTAAGAGATTATTATTATGAACATTCATCTCAAGAGTTATTTAATAGCAAGCTAGAGTAATAGATTTAAGTTTTTACGTAAATCGTAAATTTATATATTTAAACAAGTTCACAAGTAACTTTAGGAGAGCATTTAACTTGTAAATTGATGTCTATATTTTATTTTAATAATTGCTTTAGAAATTCTAGATTGCTCAGCTTTAGATTTATTGTAATCTCTGGAACCTTTTGATGTATACTACTTCTAATACTATTGCTTATTAAGTCCTTGTTCTCTGGCTAAGCTCTTTGTGTTGATTATCTCTTTTATTCTTTACAACAACCATAAGGGTTAAGTCTTCTCATTATTAGAAAGCTGAACTGAGAGATGTCGTCAACCTGGAAAAGGCTGAATGCACATCTATCTAATAAACGGGGTGGAGTTAAAATTTAAGTCAAGATAGTTTGTTTCTAGAGTCTATGTTTTTAACAAGTATCCTGTTTTATCAGTATTTTAAACTTTATTTTCTTCCTTTTGTTTACCATAATATAGTAGTTTTTAATCTCATTTTGCTTCTATTTGCTTTATTTTGAATTTAAAATTTTAGAAATGTCCTCGTATTTGGTGTGATTTTTATTGAATTGTTGATTGATCATTGATAAGGATATTGAAACATCCTCTGGTCAAGAATTGACTTTATACAACTGTCTTTATGCTTTACAGATGGATGTGGAATGCTTGGTAAATGTTGTTGGGGGATGGTATTTTGCATTTAAATGCAGGAAATATAACCAATATGACTACTTTATTGAGTACTAGAAACTCTTTAAGAGAATTATAATACAATGGATTTGTAAACAGCATGTGGCTAAAAGTAGATGAATGTTAGATATTTTAAATTGAGACTACCAGAATTTTCATAACACTTTACCAAATATAGATTTGGTATTATATTGCTAACTGTTTTCAGCGTTTGTCATTATAACTTGTCGTTACCTGCTTTTTCCTTTAGGAACATTGAAACTCTGTTTTCTCCCTTTCCTGACTCTTACATACTGTTTTTCCCTTTTGTCTGCCTAATTTTAGATTTAGAAATTATTAAGCCAAATCTCTTTTATGGAATGCTAGACATGGTGCCCTTTGTTAACTAGTTATAGACCTTACCTTATAGTAGCATATGAGTGATGTTTAAAAAAAAAAAAAAAAGAAGGCTTTAATTTTCACAGGGTAAATACACTCAGAAGAAGCAGTCTCAAGTGTTTGTTCTAGAAGTGAAAAGATAATAGTGACTTTTAATATAGTCTAATAGATGTTAAGCATTTATTTATCTGGAAGAAAAATGTCATTTTTTCAGTTGTATTTTATCTGGAAATCTGCTTAAGAGTGATTTACAATATTTGATGTCTAATTTTTAAAAAATTAATTTAAATGACTGAACCTTTATATGATTTCATTGATCTCAGTACCTTTTGCAGCATTTAATGGCCTTTATAATGTGTAACCATCTTTTAAGGTGTTCCTTGTGAGTAAAAGATAATTAAGTAACCAGCTAATTTGCAGAAGATATTAGGATACAGTTAGTCTATGTAAAATCTGGAATTTTCTATGAACTGTAAGGAAAATTGCCAAATATAAAGGCAATTACATTTATATAATGAGGACATGCTTGTAATTTACCATTGCCATGGCTGGGTTAGAGATTAAGTTGAGAACTAATGGAAAGCTGATTGGTCCCAGTAATTATAGCTAAATGCTTATTTGAAAATATATAGTTGTGTGAAAACACTGCCATCTGAAATAATATGTATTCAATAAATGTGAGCTATCAATTTATAGGCATTATCTTATTTAATTGTCATAACAATTTTGAGTTAGGATATTACTATCCTTATTTTACAGATAATGAGAGGCTTAGTGAAGTTAACCCATCTGAGGTTATGTAGGAGTCTAATCAAACCTTTTTGACCAGAGGGCCCAGGTTTTTAAGTATTAGATTAAATTATAGCAAACTAAAATCTAATGATTAAGCTGTACTTTTTTTTTTTTTTAGTAAAAGTATATTTATTTAGAGAGATGTACACAGGGAAGGGTGGGTTGTTTGGTTAAAGTAAAGGTAGATGCACACTCCATAGACATAGTGCAGGCTTGGAAGGCAAGAGATGTGTGGTGTTGCTAGTTTTTATATGCTAATAAGTGAGAGGATTATTCCAGGTACTTTGGGGAAGAGGCATGGATTCCTAGGAATTGGGCCACCACCCTCTCTTTGACCCTTCATGGTTCGCTTTGGAACTGTCATGGCACTTGTGGGTGTACCATTCACCATGCTAGTACATTACAATGTGTATAATGCATACATTACAATATGTATAGCTCAAGGTCCACTGGAGGTCGAATCTCCTGCCATCTTGGGCCTCCAGATCTGTTGGGAGTTGACTTTCCTGCCATCTTGGTACTAATTGCTGTGGCATTCCTTTAATGGCTGTGTCCTGCCCTCTTCCCTTCTTTCTCATTCCTCCCTCAGAGATTTTACTCCCATAATCTTATGGGGGTGCAGAGGGACAGTGGTCCATCTTCTGTAGCTGCTTCAGGACTGGGTAGGGGCATTGACCCTAAGGTAGTAAAAATCTCTGATTGCCTAATCTAGGGGCCCCAGGGGCAGTACAGATTAAGCTGTAGTTTTGTTTGCAATGAACTTTTCATAAAGATCTTTAACTGTCAAATAGAACCCTAAAGTATTTTGCTTCTGAAAGTATGCATTTTTTAAAACCAATCATGCCAATTAAAGTTAAAATTTAACTTCTTTTGTTTTAGCCTGTAGTTTCAGGATTTATAATAATTTAAGGTGATAATATAGAATTAAAAAGCTGTTAAGTGCTTCTTTAAAATTTGAGATCTTACCATCAACATTCAAATAAGGTATTGGTGGGAAGAGGGAATGATAGAATTGAATTATACATTATCAAGTAGGGAGGGGATCATGAATCTTCCTGTAAAGGACCAGACAGTAAATATAGTAAATGGCTTTGAGAGCCATATGGTCTCTGTTGTAACTACTCAACTCTTCTAAAGCAGCCATAGACAATATGTAAACAAAGGCATTATTGTGTTTCAATAAAACTACAAAAAGAGGTGGCAGCCTGAATTTGGCATATTTACGAACCCCTGTTATGGAAAATCTTGTAATTTCTGCAACTAAAAGATAAGATTTATTTATGATAGTACATTGTGGATGCAGAGTGGAGTTTCCTTTGTTAAATGTATTGGGAAAAAAAATTACCCAAAAAGATAGCAATAGTATAAAGGAGATGGGAATAGTACCTAATAGTAAAGAATACTTTTTCAGCATTTCTGTGACTACTTAGATTAATTACTTCATGAATTATTTGATAATTCCAGAATATACTTGTTCACTTATTTCTTAGCATTATCATTTTTTGAACTTGAAAAAACAGTTATGTAATTTTCAGTAATTCTGATAAGTTTTCTTTCTTTTATCGTAACTTGGGAAGGATTATTGTAAAAGGATACGATGCATAATTGGGTGATGATTTTATTTTATTTGAATTCATTTTGAAAATAATATCAGCAGATAGACTTAGATCAAGGCTTGTGTAAATTTACATATGCAGTTGAATTGTAGGTTCAGAAATAGAGTACTCTGTTTATAGTCAATTTTCAGTGTTACACTTTATAGATTGCTTATTCCAAGCAGTTTGACCCTACAGATGCTTTCTAGTGCCACAGAACTATTAAATGTAGGTCATTTGTCACATTGGCTAATGGTGGTATATTGGGTATTGAACTAATCCGTACTTTTTATTCTTACTCTCAGAGATTCGTCAGCGAACTGCAGCTCAAAGAAACCTTTCTCCAGCACCAGCAAGCTCTAGCCAGGGCCCTCCTCCGCTAGTTCCAGTGTCTCCTGGACCACCAAAGGACACTTCAGCCCCTGGTGGACCCCCAGAAAGAACTGTTACTCCAGCCCTATCTTCAAATGTGTTACCAAGACGTCTTGGATCTCCTGCTACTTCAGTGCCTGGAATGGGTAAACAGAGCACTTAATGTTATTTACAGTTTATATTGTTTTCTCTGGTTACCAATAAAACGGGCCATTTTCAGACAGTATGGAAATGGCATTTCATTTGGAAATAGCAGAGCAGTTATCTGATTAAGCAGGAGTTCCATATTCAATTAGCCATAACTCTTTACAGCTGGCACCTTGTGATACTGAAACCTATTTCTTGAGCTCATTTAACTGTTATGGCTTCTTTGTTTAAATGGCAATAAAACTTTGTAGTATTCTGTAGTCAACAGTATAGCGTATCTTTTTATATTCAGCTTTAGAATGGCTCCAGATTTATATAAAATGAGAATAAAAGAGAACACTTTTGGAATATATTCATGCTTTTTGCTAAACCCTTCATTTATTTTTTTAAAAAGACAGTTACTTAACGTATTTCAGGAAGAATATTCATGCACTATAGTGTATAATACTACTAATGTTAATATGCGCTTGGTAGATTTTTTTTTTTTTAAGCCATAGAAACCTTAGTATTTTCTGACAGATACTTTAACATAAAGTCCTACTGAAGTAACATACTGCCTTTACAACTATTTTATTTCTTTGGATTCTCTTTTTTCAATGTGGTAGGGGAAGACTCTTGTACTGTAATAGTTTACATTACCCTGCAACTTTCTTTTGGAGTGTGATTGGGGTATAGAAGCTCACTACTTCAGCAGATCACATTATTTTATGTAGATTTCCATGTCATATTCTTGAATATGATAGTAAATTATTTATCTTATTTTGGGATATTTAATTTTAATTTAGATTACTCTGATATTTCATGACTAATTACTAACATGTACTTTATAATGATTTTGAGGCCAGTCAGTAGTTGGTATCAGGTACTCAGGGCACTTATGTAGTAAAGTCAATAAGCAATCTAATGTTATTAATACAGTAGATTTTTTCCTGCATTTTCTTCATGTAAGATTTTAGAAAACTAGAAAACTATTAATTTATAAATAAATAAAGAAAGCTAGCTACAAATGAAATAAATACAAATCATAACTTTTAGTTATTAGTTAATTGAAAAAATGCTTTGAAACTTGACATATAATGATGTCACTCAAGGAAGCCATATATTTTGTGAAATTGAGTAAATTAAATTTATTGAAAATTATTCATTTTTCAGTTATCTGGTTGATTTAAGATAGCCATGATTTGTAAAGTTCTTAGTTGTTTAATGAAAGAATTTTTTTTGTGAGAATGCGTGAATTATATACATTTGTGTGACTAGTTTTAAAGAAATTAAAGTTTAGCAACATAAAAAGTAATAAAAACTGTATTATAGTACATGTAATAATAGGATTATAGCAGGAATGATGGCCTACCATTTCGTGATCATGTAAATATAACATATTTTACTGAAGTTTTTAATTAGTTTCTATGTAAAAGAATGTTTGTATCTAAGTTGTACATTGCCAGAAATATGAATGAGTTAAGTGATTTCTTATAGGGAAGATTAATAATTCATTTTTTCATTATGCCATATTTGTGGAAGAGAATCAATTTAATGTGTATTACCACAGGGCTCCCATATGTTTGAAAATTAATAAGCAGCAGGTACTTGATAATTTGCCAACTGTGTAAAAATGACCAGTATTTCTACAATGATTGCTCTTGATGTTTGTATTAATTACTGTTCTCTATAACAGCATGAATACGAAAATGTGTTACTTTAAAAGTTATTAGTATGCAAAGGATTTAATATATTTTTATGAAATCTGTTGTTTCATGTATCCAGATTCCTTTATGGACATTTTCATTTTAAATGTGTAGAAGTAAAATATTCCAGCAAAAGTTAAGTTGGCTTAGATGCTTTCAAAATCTAATTTGGCATGTTTATTCAAGTTGAAAATTTGATAATGAAGGATGACAGTGTCTGCGTACAAGTTTATTTTTTGATGGTAATGATTGAATGTTTTGGTACAAGTATGCCAATAACTGATGAAACCTGAAAAATGTACTTGATTTGTAATACTAAGAACTTATTCTAAAACCTAAATTTCATTTGCTAGGTATAGTTTTACATCATTTGCCCTTTATAAGATGGTAGCAGCCTTTAGATTTGTGATTATTTATAAAGCAAATATCTTTCTGAAAAATCTCTTTAAAATATTAATATTGCTGCCCTAAACTGTTTTTGAATGCTTTTAAGTTTTTGTCACAGTCATTTTGAAAACCAGATGTATTGCAGGGCTTGTTCCAACAAGACCTCATTTTGTTTCAAAGTCTTCTACAAGGTCTCCATGTAAACCTCCATTGCTGCCTATCTTACTCTTATCTAGCCTTGCTTTACAAAGGCAAACATCTCATCTTACTTATTTTATTCTCTCATTTTCTTCTAAGTGCCTTCTTCTTTGTAGTCTGTCAGTTCAGAGTATTTCCTGCAAACAGTTCTCTTTCAGTTTTCAGAGACTGTGGAGTTATAATTCATAGAGTTTGAAAGTGTAACTATTTTTGTTGTTACTGCTTTTATATGATATGATGTAATCATTAACTAAATCTTAGGTTTTTCCTCCTCTCTCTACTCTCCATTCATCTCCTCTGATATTGCTTAATTTATTATTTGAACACAGTATACCTATGCATTTATTTAGATCTCCTCTAGTTTCTCTCAGGATTGTTTTGGAGTGTTCAGTTTGTAGATTGTGCATCTTTTTTAGGTTAAATGTACATCTAATTCATTTTTGATCCTAGTGTAAATGATATTATTAACTATTTACAATTCATTGCTAATATATAGAGAAATAGAGTTGATTTTTGTATATTGATCTTGTATCCTGTAATATTGCTTAACTCATTTATTAGTTCTGATAGCTTTTTTTGTGGATTCTATAGTATTTTCTGCACAAGCTATCACATTGTCTGTGAATAAAGACAATTCTACTTCTTCCTTTTAAATCTGGATGCCTTTCATTTCTATTTCTTGCCTTATTACACTAGCTAGAACCTTTAATGCAGTGTTAAATAGAAGTGGTGAGCACAGACATCCTTGCCTTATTGCTGATCTTAGGAGGGAAGCAGTTAGTTTTTCACCATTCAGTCTGATGTAAGGGTTTGTTTTTGTTTTTTGTTTTTAAATAGCCTTTTTCAGATTGAAGAAGTACCCTTTTATTCCTAGTTTGCTGAAAGTTTTTATCAGTAATAGATGATAGATTTTGTCAAATGCTTTTTCTGCATCTATTGAGATGCTCTTATAGGGTTTTAGGTTTTGTTTGTTTGTTTGTTTGGACTTCTATTCGTATAATGAAATACATGGGTTGATTTTTTAACATTGATTTTTAGATGTTAAACCACCTTGCTTTCCTGAGGTAAATTTTACTTGGTCATGATGTTTTATTTTGTATATGTATTGTTGGGTTCAATTTGCTAAAATTTTGCTAAGAATGTTTATCTCAGTTTTCTTTGGGGATATTGGCCAATAGTTTTGTTTTTGTTTTTGTTTTTGTTTTTTTCTTGTAATATTTTTGTCTGGTTTTGGTATCAGTGTAATACTCACCTCAATATGAGAAAGTATTTTCTTGTCCTCAGTTTTATGGACAAGTTTTGGTAGAATTGGTATTATTTCTTCCTTAAATGTTTCAGATTGAATTTACAGGTTGAAGTATCTGGGCCTGGTCTCTTGTTGTGAGTTTTGGTAGTTTGTTAGTCTTTCAAGGAATTTGTCTGTTTAATCTAACTTACAGAACTTATTGGCATAAAGTTATTCGTAACCTACTCTAATTATTCTTTTAATATCTTTACTATCTAGATTTATGACAGTTCTCTCATTCTTAATATTTTATTTTGTATCTTCCCTTTTTTTCCCCTGATTAATCTGGCTAGAGATTTATCAATTTTATTGATCTCGAAGAACCAGCTTTTCTCTATTTTTGCATTTTCTCTTTTATTAATTCCCTCTCTGATTTTTATTATTTCTTTTATTCTGTTCTCCTTGGATTTTATTTGCTCTTTCCTTTTGTCTTAAGGTGGAAGCTGAATTAATGGATTTTAGACCCATCTTCTTTTGTAGGTGTTTAGTGTTATAGGTGTTCAGTGGTATAAATTTTCATCTAAGTGTTGCTTTAGCTGCATGTCATAAATTTGATATGTTGTTTTTTCATTTTCACTCAGTTAAAAATACTTAGTAATTTCTTTTTTGATTTTTCTTTAAACCTGGATTATTTAGATGTATGTTATTTAGTCCCCAAATATTCAGATGTTTTCTCCATGTCTTTTTGTTGTTGATTTCTAATTTAATTCTGTTGTGGCCAGAAAACATACTTTGTATTATATCAATCTTCTTAAATGTATTTAGACTCGTTCTATGTCTCAAACTATCATTTGTCTTAGTATATGTTTTATGTTCACTTGGAAAGTATATCTGTTCTGTTCCTGTTGGATAGAATGGCTATAAATGTCAATTAGGTCAAGTTGGTAGTAGATAGTGTTGTATATTATTAAAGATTTTCTGTTTGTTCTGTCAATTACTGAAAGACTGCTGTTGAAATCTCCATGTATAATTGTGTATTTGTCTATTTCTTTTCATATTTCTGTTAGTTTTTGCTTCATGTGTTTTGAAGCTCTGTTATGATGTTCATATTTGTTTAGGATTGTTGTGTCCTCTTGATGAATTAACTCCTCGTCATTATGAAATTACCCTTCTTATCCCTGATTATATTTCCTCCAGAATCTACTCTGATTGCAGTTAATACAGCTGCTCCAGATTTCTTTTGATTAGTGGTGGTGTATTTATATTTTAGTGTTAGTGTATTTATATATATTTTTCTATCATTTACTTTTTTTTTGAACAGATTTATTTTACCTTTTTTTTTTTAAGGGAGAGGGAGGTAATTAGGTTCCTATCATTTACCTTTAATCTATTTTTGTCTTTATATTTAAAATGAGTTTTTTTGTAAGCAGCATCTGTTAGGTGTTTTTTTTTCCCCATTATGACAACCTGCCTGATAGTGAGGATGTTCAGGCCACATACATTTAATGTAATGATTAATTTGTTTATGTTTGAGTTTAAATCTCTTTATCATGCTGGTTTTTTTCTATTTGTCCCATCTGTTCTGTTACCTTTCTCCTTGTTTTCTGCCTTCTTGTGGGTTGAGTATCTTTTATGATTCCATTTTATCTTTTTTTTCATTGCTTATTTAGCTATACTTTGGGGTTTGCAGTATATATCTTTAATTTATCAGAGTTCATCTCAAGTGGTATGATACTAGTTCACATGTAGTTTAAGAATCAAACTACAGTATACTTATATTTCTCTCCTCCTGGCCTTTGTGCTGCTGTTGTCATACATTTTACTTTTACATGTGTTGTAAACCCCTCAAGGAATTACAGATATCCCTTGCTTTTTGAAAGTTCACTTTACACCACCTTGCTTTTGTGAAAGACCTACGTTAGTACCTGTTTTCACTACCTGAAAGAAATTGGAAGAGGGTTTTCGCTTTTATAAAAAAAGGTGAAAAGCGAAAATAGTGTTTAGCATTTGTTTTGCAGCGAGCCATTATAGAGGCAGTGCACATCCCGAGCAGCAAGAGTGGCACCACCAAGCTCCTTCCCTGGGAACTACACTCAGCATCTCAGCGTCAAGCCACCATAGCTTCTTTGAACTATGTCTGTGAGCCTCTGTGCTTTATCTCAATTTATTTTGTGCATCCATTAGCAAGATGTGTCCTAAGGTAATTACTTCTTCACTTTATGCCATTTGGCTTACGAAAGCTTTCATAGGAACTTTTGGATAGCAAGGGAAGCCTGCATTAGTTTTTCTGTAAGCCATCAATTGTTTTTTAAAAAGATTTAAATAAGTTTTATATATTTACCCAGTTGGTAACCATTTCAGGTACTCCTCTTTCTTTTGTGTAGATCCAACTTTCTGTCTGGTGTCATTTTCCTCCTGTCTGAAGGACTTTCTTTACCATTTCTTATAGCACAATTCTGCTAGTGATAAATTCTTTCAGTTTTGTATTCAGAAAGTCTTCATTTTTAAAAGATATTTTCACTAATGCAGAATTCTAATTTGATAGTTTTCCTCTCAGAACTTTAAAAGATAGTGTTTCACTGTCTTCTGTCTTGCCTATTTTCTGATGAGAAATCTGTCTGTCATTCTTGCCTCTGTTTCTCTGTACATAATGTGTCTTTTTCTGACTGCTTTTAAGTCTTTCTTGTTATCACTGTTTTTAAGCAATCTGATTATGCTGTGCCTTCATGCAAAATTATGTTTCTTGTGCTTAGTGTTTGTTGATGTCCTTGGGCCTGTGGGTTTACAGTTTTCATCAAATACGGAAATTTTTTTGTGCATTATTTCTTCAAATGTATTTTTCTTTCCCTCTCTCTCCTCTTCTGAACTCCAGTTATATGTATACTAGGCTACTTGAAGTTGTTCCACAGCTCACTGATGATTGTTCATTTAAAAATCTTTTCAGTCTTTTGTGTTTCATTTTGTATAGTTTCTATTGCTCTGTCTTCAAGTTTACTAATATTTTTTTTTCTGTAATGTCCAAACTGCTTTTCATTACATCTATGGATTTTTTTAATCTAAGACATTGTAGCTTTCATCTGTATGGGTTCAGTTTGAATCTTTTGAATTTTTTCTATGTCTCTACTTAATATACTGAGTCTTTCCTCTGGATTCTCAAGCATATAGAATATAATCGTAATAAGTGTTTTAATATGTTTGTCCATTAATGCTATCATCTCTGTCATTTCTGGGTTACTTTTTTGATTGATTTTTCTCATTATGGTTTGTATTTTCTTGCTGATCTGCATATCTAATAATTTTTTGATCTTATGCCAGACATGTAAATTTTACCTTATAGGATGTTGGATATTTTTACATTCCTATACAAAGCTCCTCTGAATACTTACCCAATGACCTATGAGTTACGAAGTTTTCTACTCTGGCTGCTGGGAACATGTGATCTTTTTTTGCCCCATGTGAACACTGGTACCTTTAATATTTTGGGGAATTTCTTTCTCTGTCCTAGGGAGTTTTCTTACATGATTCCTTTGGAGATCTGTGATGTTCTTGCTCTATGCATTCTCTCCTCCCTGGTACTCTTTCCAGTGAACTCAGCCTCCCTTGGCCTCCCTTGAGTTCCAGCTTTATCTCCTCAACTCAGGGAGACTGATGCAGTTCATCTGGATTTAGCCTGCTTGAGCTGCTACCTGGAAACACTCTCCGGGCAATGAGCTGGGGCAATTGTAGGGCTCATCTTAATTTGCTTTTTGTCTGTCAGAGATCTTTATCCTACATTGCCTGATACCCAATGTCTTTAAAACCATTGCATCATATATTTTGCACAGTATTTTTTTTGTTTTGGGTGGAAAGGTTTAATTCAACACTGATTACTCTATTACGGTCCAAAGTGGAAGTCCCCTAGTTTATTATTACATAAGCTTTTAAGAGTCTGGGCACTTAAAAAAATTAATTTGTACAGAACTCAACATAGTTTTATTCCTTAATAGATTTTGTTGCTGGTTCTATAATATAGCACATATGTAAATAAATTTTTTATAATGCAGTATTTTTAATGCAAATTTGAAAACAGATTAATAGCTATTTTTATTTTTAAAAAGTTATTTTGAAGTTCTAACAAGCATAGGTAGTTCTTGGCAACTGAATTAAATTTTAAATATATATATAAATTTTATATGTACTTATTTATTTATTTACTAGGTCTTCATCCTCCAGGCCCACCTTTAGCAAGACCCATTCTGCCCCGAGAACGAGGTGCTCTGGATAGAATTGTTGAATATTTAGTTGGTGATGGTCCACAAAACAGGTAATGCTTACTAGGGTGGTAGATAAATGAAAATAAAGAAAATCTTATTGGTTAGGGTGTGTGTGCACATGTATTAGATTTTCTACAATTTTGTGGCTCTTGTTTCCTGATTTTAGAACGTAGTGGGGTATTTTATAGCCCTGCAAAAGAGTTTATTCAATTATTTTTCAGTAGCAGTTTGGATAAAGTATTTAGATAAAATATTTTAAAATGTATTATATATAATGGAAAAAATATTGTTAACTCTGCCTTGTTATAATTGTACTATAAGATTATTTTTGGTAAAATTGAATCATTTCATTGAATCCTTTAAACATGAAGAGCACATAAATAGTGCAGAGTTGGAGTTTTATAGATATGAGTACTAGACTTAATGATGGTGATAATTTCAATAACAGTGAGGACAATTTCCGATATTTGGCACTTACAGTTCTAAAGTGCTTTTCCATCTATTATCTTAATTAATCCTTATAGTAACTCTAGGAAGATAAGTATGATATGAGCAGAGTAATTGTTACAGTGTAGATTTTAAATAATTCTTAGGATACTAGAGTAAATATTTGACAGTGTTATCAGTTAATATTGTTGTTTTAATAAAGGGACTAGAATTTAATGTTACTGAAATAAATTGTATGCTATTCAAAACAGGTAGAATATTGTTTGACAGGGCCAAGTATTTGTTATGTACATACACAGAGAACAGAGAGGGTATATAAATAGAAAATGAGAAAGATGTTTAAGTGTTACTGGGATAGATACAGTAATCATGATGTATAGGAATTAGCCTTTGTACTCAGCTAAACAAAATTAAATTCATTTCTTTACTGCAAGTCTTCTCAGAGGTTTTAATAATAATCATTGTGAATCTTTGAGAGGTTTCATCTTTTCCAGTCTTATCTGACCACAGACTTGGGGTCTGTCATCTCCAGGAATATATGTTAGGAAACATTGAAACTGAAGTGTTCTGTTATCAAATATAGTTCTGCTTACTTAGTAAGACTATTTTCTTTTGACTGTTGCTTAGTTTATTTTTAAGTAGATGTATAGATTATGTTTTAAAGTAGTTGAAATTTTGGCTGTTGTCATGCTTAAAGTGTACTGTTTATTGTTTATTAAGTAACATCTAATCTGTTATGACATTTAGCTATGTTAAAATATAAATTCACTGTGATGGCTGAAGTAGCCTCTCTCATGGGCTTTTTGTCTGATTTGTAATTGGTCTGTTCACTTTTCCTTTTGGTGTAGGTATGCCCTTATATGTCAGCAATGTTTTTCTCACAATGGCATGGCTTTGAAAGAAGAATTTGAATACATTGGTAAGAATTATTGGGCAGTTAGATTGAAGTATTTTACTCAAATATTTCATTCTATACCAATTCCCATGTAATGTCATTATATTTTAGGTACTGTCTCTGTCATGTTGTTCAGGTATATTGTAGAACACACAGCAAAGCAGGAGAGACAACTCTGCTTTTTTCTTCATACAATGTACAGTCTCTTGGCCAGTTGTCCTCAAACTTCACTGTGCCTCAGAATCACTTGGAGAGCTTTTAAAATTATGATGCCAAGGTCCCACCTACAGATAATCTGCTTTAATTGATCTGGGGGGGCGTCCAGGTATCAGGTATATCTTTTTTAAAGATTCTCAGAATATTTTCATGTGCAGCTACTATTTAAAAATATTGTACTAAATTAATTATGCTTCTCAAATATGACATACTACATTTTGGGGGGGCAAATGAACAAGGTTTTGGATTTGAAGATACCTAATGATCCTGGTGACTAGAAATGTAATTTCTGTAACGCATTTAGGTAATTATTAATATTGCTTTACTATTAGTTAACCTGCTATGTAACTTACTATCTTTTCTGCTTTTAAGTTGATATTATAATTCTAATAATAATTAGAAAATACGCTTTAAAATAAACTTTGTTAGAACACCCGCCATAATATTATTAAAACCACATGGAATTTCACAAGGGATAAATAATTTTTGAAGGGTTTTTTGACTATTTGTAAAGGTAATCTTGAGTGTTACCTGATTAGTCCTTAAAATTCATTTGGTTCATGGTTTTATTTATTTATTTTTTAATTCTCTGCAGCTTTTCGTTGTGCCTACTGTTTTTTCTTGAATCCTGCAAGAAAGACCAGGCCCCAGGCTCCAAGACTTCCAGAGTTTAGTTTTGAGAAGAGGCAGGCAGTGGAAGGTTCAAGTTCAGTTGGTTCCTTGCCCTCAGAAAGTGTGATTTCATCAGAGAACCAGATCAGTGAAGGTATGAACATGTTAATTAAAAAGTTTTATCTCTTAATAATGTTTGCTGTTTAACAATAACAGCACAATGCTTTTAGGCAAGAATGGATCAGATTTTGCAGCATGCGTATATCAGCTATTGCTGTGTTACTATGGCCTCCTGTGTGATTTGTATGATGTGTTTCACTTTTAAAGCACAAGTTATATTGTGTTAACATCTAGAAACAACTAGGTAAATACTGTTTATGGCATTATCTCTTATAATAGCTCTTGGGAGATTTAACTAGTAATGTTTTCATGGAATTTTTCAATTTATTTAAATGAAGCAGATTATTAGCATCATGAAACTACTACTTCTACGGGTAAATTTTTTATAAGATTTGTAATTAACATTGATAAAAATAGATTTGTGCTTATGATTTGAATGAATAGGAGTTACTCAAAAGCAGGAAACTTTGGAATTGGAAAGTCATCCTTATGTTCTTCAGATGACTGTGTTGATAGGACTTTGAAACAATCTGTCGAGGTCCAGGAGATTAACGCTGCTGATGAATGTCTTTGTTGTAAAACAACCTTATTTTAGAGAAACAGATTTTTATTAGGATTCATTGGGTTTTAGAACTTGTCTTTCAATTCTGTTTTAGGAATTCTTGAGGAAGTTTCATGAAAAATGCAAAAGATAAGGTGGAAGATCTGACTATTAACTGCCAACTATTTCTTGCTGTTAATATTGAATGAGGAGCTGTTTGTTAAGCAGCTCTGAATTATGAAGATTGCTAAAATTATGACACAGGCCCTGATATTTTGGTGCTTCGCCTGGTATAGAAAAAAAAATCCACATAGGAAGTTTTGTTCACATAGTTTAACAGTCAGTATTCATCCTTTTAACTTCTAGAAATTATCAATTACATGTATTTGATTTCTTTACAAAATCACTGAGTAGTGGAAAGATTGCTTTTACTGAGAATAATATATGAGGTAGTGAATTTTCACATATTGGAAGGTTAGTATGAAAATTTGAGTGTCTTTGTTTGTTTGTTTGTTTGTTTAAACTTTGAAAATGAACTTAAAATACCGTGCATTGACTTGGGCTTGGCTTTTGGCTTACTAACAAATATCAAAATGAATTTGAATACAAATAGCCATTACAAGAGGCCTGTGTACTTCCAACACTGAATCAGTGCAATTCATCTTCTCCAAGTCTGAAACGTCCACTCCGAACAGAATATCAGATTTTTTCTTTTGCTTAAGTCATGCTCTGAGCTGCATGCTGTCACATGCAAATCATCTGCCTTGCCATTGCAGCCTCTTGGAACTGAAAATTAAAGAATTTCATACTGAAGATGCCTAGAGGAAAAATTGCAGTCCTTTCCATGAGTAACCTTGCTTATGAAAGCTAAAGT
Organism: Vicugna pacos; assembly: GCF_048564905.1. Taxonomy (NCBI): domain Eukaryota; kingdom Metazoa; phylum Chordata; class Mammalia; order Artiodactyla; family Camelidae; genus Vicugna; species Vicugna pacos. The sequence continues at coordinate 47,622,117 of NC_132991.1, read as the reverse complement.
GAATATTTGAAAGCCAGTAGTTGGGACAAAAAAAAAAAAAAAAGAGAAAACAACCAACAAAATAGAAATCTTGATAATGAGCCCCATGCTTTCTATCTTCTAGTAAGGTCAAGATGCATAGTTAGCAAACAACACCCAGCTCTATACCTTTCCTTCTCATCTAATCTAGGAGGAGCAATATCCCAGATGTCTCATTTTCTGTCAGAAATCTCTGGAATGAAGTCTAACTGGCTCAAACTCAACCCTAATAAGGTAATGTTAATAGGTGAAGACAAACTTGAAGCAGGGTCTGATAACTCCGCGGTGCTAGAACCTGAAGCACCAATTCCATTTGGTTAAGGTAGTCTCTAGAATAGTAACTTCTTCATCTCTTTGGATTTATCAAAATGGCTATTATGAGCACCTTTTACTTTTTTGGTTTTCCAGAAGACTGAAAATTTTTTCCAAGACTCCTGCCTCAAGACTGTGATACACAGTTGTCATTTCCAAGCTGGATTCTGCTAGTAAACAACTGGAAGCATTTCTGATGAACAGATGAAGCTGCATTTATTTGAATGCTGGTGGCTTACCTTGATGATTAAATTGAACTATGAAGTAAGAGCATATCATCTCAGTCTCTCTGCTGACAGCCAGTGTGATTAAGGGCTTATATTTGCTGATTTCTATATTTTTAATGTGGAAACTTGAGGTCTGAAAGAAAAACTCTCCTGTTTTAATTTTTTAAATTTTAAAAAATATTGAAATAGCTCTTTGATTGGAACTAAAAGGTAACTTTCTTCCATCTGAATTTTTTTCAACAAATATTCCATAACCACTTAAATGTAGGATTAATAGAAGAAACCTTGTTTTTCAATTTATGATGCAAGACTTTGAAATTAAATTTTGTCTTGATTGTGCTACTGGAAGATTTTGCATTTTGGATAAGGCACAAGGCTTTTGAAATTTTCGGATCACTCTTTAGAACAACATATGAAATCTTGGAAAGTTTTCGTCAAAGAAGGAGACCTAGAAGAAATTCCTCCCATTAATTGCTCATTTGAATTCCTAGAATTTTTTCTAGAACTGTGTATCCAGATGCTTTGGTAATAGAGCAATAGAAAAAGCAAGAAATTAGGATTGTCATTTTATCTAAGAACATACTAGATATGGTATGCCAAAGTGATGAACTGCTTTTTGGTTCCTCGGTTTCTTTTATTGTGAAATGAATAATATAGTAATATTTGAGTCTCTGCTAAGCCATGTTAAAGTGGGTTTATCAGGTGTTTTTTTTAATGTGCTTTCCCAAATAACTGATACATAGCATTCTTAATCAGCATATGAGGTTTCTGCAGTTAGTATTCCAGTATAATGATTTGGAGTTAGCATGTTTGAAAAATATTAATATTGTTTTCATTGTTCAGTTATATTTGAATGGATCTTATTTAATTATTTCAGTAGAATATAGCACTTATGGGAGTGGAAGTAACTTGCTAATTATAAAACCTATGGCATCTAATCAGTACTATCAAAAATAGCAAGTAAAATTTATTTAAAGTGTAATTTATCTTGATAATTTGATTTCTGCTCTTCCTTTCTTTTAAGCAATGTACTGTTACAATTAGGTTATGTTGAACTAGAGAAAATTCTATTTTTAGTATTATTTATTATGACGCTGTAAGAAACTGAACTATTTGATAATGTAAATTTTATTGAATTCTGTGTATTTATCAGGTCCAAAAAGCTTATACCTTTATTTATATTTAATTATATATAGCTTACTGAAGATGTAAACTTACCTGTATTATGTTTTTGCATGTTTGTTTTAGGCATAGAGATCTTTTGGCCTTTTGATTCCCTTTTCTAAAACATCTTCACCTACTAGTTTTAACATTTATACTCACCTAATGGGTTTGTTCGCCAATGGTAAATAATGAAACAACAGTCTGTGTGTTTAATATGAACTGTTTTTTCATAGGTGGTTTTCATTTATTTGAATTTTATTCATTGAGTCATTGAGTTGAGTTTTCGGAGTGAAATTCATGTCTGTTCCTTAAATATAAGTTAGCCATTTCCCTTAAGGCAGATTGATCTTGCAAAAACTGTTTTGTTTAAAATCTGAGTTCAAAGACAAATTGTCCATTAATTTAACAGATTTCCTTTGGGTAAGTTTTATAGTCTACACATAGAGTGGATACTGATATGTTAGCAATACAAAAAATTTTTTTTTAAGTTATTGCAAAAAGGAATAAAAAGAATCTAAATGGATTCACTACAATATGAGGGGTTTTTGAAGGCATAATCTAAGTAGAATCATGTGTTTTGCTGTGGAAATTATGTATTTCTTTTGGAGATATATGAAATTGTTTTGCTAGACTATTCTTTAATTTTGTTAGAAAATTATTCTTTCAAGAGCTAGAATAAAAACGTAAAGGTAAGGTGATCTTTTTACCTGTTTTTGCATGTGTGTGGTATATGAGTGAGGTAGCAGTATTTGTTACACAGTTACACTCAGTGTTATGAGTGAGTTGTATAGCTGAATTGAAGCTTTGCCCAAACATCTGGAAGCTTTGCTCAAACAGCAGCTGTTAAAATTTGGTGGAAAAAGCTTCTCTTTCAAGAATATTGGGGTGGGAGTGGGGCAGGGGCAGGGGCAGGAGTGGGTAAAAGAACAAATTCCTTGGGTCATTTTTGTTTCATTGCGTTGTGATATTTTGTTTTCTGGGCATAACAAATGTCAAAGGTGATTTTTAAAATTTTCTTACAGATGAAATTAGGTCATTCAGGTAACTTTGTGTCAGGTTTAGTCTTAAACTGGTGGTACATAAGGGAGAAGTATTTAATTTGTGTGAACAGAGAGGCTGGTTTCTTTCAGCATTTTATGCCTAAATATTGACATCTACTGTAATGCATTTTATACCACCAAGCTATTTTAAACCACAGCTTCATAGAAAAACTGTTTTTAGAATAGGCAAATGACTCTCTCCCATAGAAATAAAGTGTACTTTTGGAATACATTTACTAATCTTATTATAAAGCTCTGTGTTTTAGTTATTAAACTGATAATACAATTCTCTGTTGATCTTGCACACCTGGTTCAGTTAAATCTTGTTGGGATGACTTCTCACAAAATGGCATTGGCTTCCAAACATTGAATATCTACATTGTTTTTACTAGCTGATGTCTGCATTATAGGCATCATGACACATGTGCACATACAGGTTTTTTGTAGTGTTACTGCTATTAAAATTACTCTTCTGCAAATTAACCTGGGGAGAGAAAAGTAGTCATTAATAGGCTTTTTGTTTGTTTTCAAACCCCACTCATCATTTCACTAGTTTTTAGTCTTCTATATAGTCTCTGAAATACAATACAGTATTGATGAGCAAGTTTTGTGTATAATGCTGTTTTCTGATTGTGACAGCACATGGTATTTCTTAAAATTCACCTCTGTAGTGTTACAAAATTAAGTACTATAGTTCTTCTCTTTGTATTAACTACTTCTTTAAGAACCCAGAATTTTTTAATTAAATTGGATTTGACTAGGGATGTGTCTGTTTCTGAAAATAGTTGTATCACAAAGCTTTGGTAATATGATAAATCATGAACTTTGATACCTCCCCTGTTTAAGTTCAGTACTGAGGCAGTCTGTCAGACAGAATATGAAAAATTATGTGGGCCTGTGTTCACTTAAATATGTTTATTGATGAACGGAGTCTTGGATTCTGAGCTTTATGTTTTTTCATTTTGTGTGACTTTATTGGAAAGCTTACTAAATTATAATCGATTGTAAAGTTCTTGGCAAGTAAGTATTGCTCTATGGCCAGAGAGTTGTGGAAAATCATGGCTCTTAAAACTCTGCCCTGGATAAATTCTGTGAAGGTAGAAATGCAAATGGTTAGTGACTTCTGAAGTTTTTCACCGAAGGACTTGTTTGCCCTTGTAGCAGAAATGACATGTACGTGTCTGCAGAGTTTCATTTCACTTTCTGCTTTTCCTTTGAGCACTGAGGCATTCAAATAACAAAACTCAAATGACCTATTGCTTTTCCACTTTGGATTTTTGTAAGATTCCAAGTGGTACAGTGGTGCCGTTTTAAGTTCCTTTTAAGATAAAAATAGCATTTTTGTGACGTGAACATTCCTCACTGCTTTTTGTGATCATGTGAAATTTTCATACAGTAAAACCTCATTAACTTGGATGTCCCTAACTGTGCAGTTTTGGCCTTTCATTCTATATATAAAAAGAGAGAAAGAGATTGTAATTAATTCTGTAAACTAGAGTCTAAGGTATCTGTTTGAAGAAATAGTTAAAATATTTTTTGAGTCTTGGCATAGAGTGTGTAAAATACAGATAATTTGAATTTATTAAAACTGATATGATGAAACCATAAATTTGTAAGACCTCCATGTCAACATGTATATATATAGCACACAATTTCTTTGCAAAACTATTTATTTTATTTATCTAGAAAATTCTGGCCTGTACTGTACAAGGAACTAAACTGGAACTTTTTACTAATGTAGACTGGCCTTCCCTCCAGATTTTTTGAATCAGGAACATTTGTAATATATTCTAAGGGATCATCTGTGAGGGTACAAAAATCCTATTTGTGTAGCTGATGTGGTTTAAACATATTTCTCCTAACAAGAATATTAGTTGGTATTTATTACAAAGACAAAACAAAGAAACATCTCAGAGTTAGGTTTTTACTTTGATTTGGAAATTGGGTGGCCCAAAGCTTTCTGTTTCTGTCATTCCCTTCCCTATCCCATTCTTTAAACTTTAAAGAATTAAACTTGTTATTATTGTTGTTGTTGTTGTTAAATTATTATTAAGAGATTTGAATTTAATGAAACTCAAAAGAGTTTAAAGGGAGTAAATTTCCAGGTAGGGGCTAAGACCCTTCCTTGGTTTTTGCTATGGAGACAGGAGCAAAAGACTCATCCCTTTCTCTCCCTGGCAGTCCCTTCTGACCCAGGGGTTTAGATCCTGAGGACTTGTCTTGCAGAGGGATGAGGGGAAAAGGTGGATCCAGACCTCCCCAGTCCTTGGATAATAGAGAAGTATATCAGTGTGGGAAATCACACCACCTACATGTACACACACACGAAAGTTTACATTTACACATTGGTCACAGGGTTGCCTGGGCACAAGGGAGACCAGTTCCTTCAGGAAACATAATCTGGGAGTCAGTACACTTGCTTTGTTTGCTAGGCTGTTGTCTTACAGCACATGATTCTCTTGGGACTTTGATACAGTTGAACATTGAACTTTCAAATCCATCTTTAGGAAAGTTGCTAAATATTATGAAAGTTCTTATATTTCATGATATATGGGGTTTTAGGTAAAAATATGTTTATGGCTTTGTTTCCCTCGTAATTTTTTCCCCCTTCATTCACACCAGTTCATATATGGTATGCTATAAGGAGTTAAGTACATATTTTCAAAGACTTTAAGGATAATGTTAGACTGTTCTTAGACTGTTTCTTAGTCCACATATGTGTGTACTTATCTTATTCAGTAGTTTTAACATTTGGATATTCCTAAAATCTTGACCCTTTATCTTTTCAGAATCTTTAGAAGAACACGATGTTCTTGATAACAGTACAGAGCAGACAGATGATAAAACACCAGATACAGAGCAGACCAAAGAAGTGATTGAACAAGCACCTGGCACAGAGGAACCAGAGGAGAAGCAAGAAGAGACTGAGAAGGAGGAAACCTCAATGAGTGAAGCCAAATCAGCAGTTCCCAGAGCTGATGCTATTCCTAATCCTGAACTAAGTGGAGAACCTTTGACAGTGTAGTAAATGCTTCCACGTGCCTTCAACTGGATATCTGTAGTCTTGTTGATGCCAGTTATTGCTTTTTTAGGTGCTGCTTTTTTTTCCCCCCTCAAAAGACATGCTCGATATCATTTGAATTTAGATTGCCTAGTTATTTCAGTATGTCGAAGTTATGTCTACAGGGTACTAAAATTAAAAGCAAGTGGTGTCAGTAAAGTAAGATCCTTCTGAATGTACAAAAACTGACACTGTTTAGACAGCTTTTAGGTTTTTTTTCATTCTAACATTAAACAAATATGATAGGAGTTTTATTTTCTAGTTGTGACCTGTAAATACTATCCATTTTGACATAGGAAGAACTTTTAGTTAGGAATAAGTTCTAAAAGTGTTTGTTTTAAGGAATGAAACTCAATTAAGATTTTTTAATACTTCATAATTAAAATGGATAGAATTTTAACTCTTGAGATATTTGCCAGGGGGTGAAATGTCTATTTAGGCATTTACATTAAGAGGTATGAAAGTTATTGCAGTAACAATATAGGCATGGACATGAATCCTCATTAAGAATAAAGTTGAACAGTCAAGTGCAGTGTTACTTTTGGATGTTTCTTATTTTGCAGCTGGGCCAGAGGTACCTGATGTATATAATTAGCTTATGTTTACATATTAACATATAGGAAATATCTCTGCACTTGACTGTACTTGCATTTTGAATGTTATTTATATTTGTAAAATAATGATATTATAAGTGAATTTGTGCTCTTGTGTGTATTTTGTTAAGGAAAATAAAGATATCTGGCAGCAGTTTCTTTTTGTTAAATATCAAGCCTCCTTCAGACAACATCTTGGGTGGATGCTTGGCTACCTGAAAAGTCTTAGTAGGAAGAGCTCACCATTCAATAAGCCTATACACTCTACTGAGATCAAATTATGATCTTTTTATTTAGATTTGTTGCCTTTCAAATTCAGAGAAATAGTGACATTTAGAGGTTCTAATTAGAGATTAGATTTTTCTGATTCAAGAAAAACTTAGGCCATTTGTAGTTTTTTATTTCGAGAGACATAGTTTTGTGAGAATAAGCAGTTAGTTACTGGTTGTTCATTGAATTTAATTTGTATTAAGGATTAACTGGGAAATTTTTTTGACCCAGAATGATAATTCTTGGACGTTAAGTACACTGTTACCTTTTCTATCTTCCTTTTATCTCTCTTCTCTATTATTAAAAAGAAAATTGTAATCAAGTTATTATGCCAGAGGGACAATACCATTTGTTATCATTTAAAAATTCTTCTTTATGCTTTAATATCTTATATCTGATAGATATTTTTAAGGAGCCCAGTCTGTTAATGGTCTTAGGCGTAATGGTATAGCGACCAGAGTTTTCAAGATTACCGAACTGGGCTTAAATTCCAGCTCTGCGGTCTTGAGCAAGTCACCTGACCTCTCTGAGACTATTTTCTTCATCTGTAAAATTGGAAGAATCACACCTACTTTTGTGGGTATGGGTAAAATTAAAAATAACTTATGTAGTGTGATTAGCTCATTGCCTGATAATTAATAGATAAACGGTAAATGGTAGCATTTTATACTATTAATATCTTTGTGAAATATGAAAGGGCTGTATATCCTTCCTCTTGCAGGTAAGGAAATGAAAAAACAATATGAACATATAATTCAGCTGTTCAGAATCAAGCCAAAGTTTTCTTCATCAACTTTTCTTTATCATATACATGTATATAAATGCATGAATTAAGGAAATAGGAAGCTGAAACTATGGAATATAATCCTACTGAATATAGTATTTTTTTATGAAGCCTGATATCAGGGTTTTTGTGCATTATTGGACCATACTATTTTAGGAACACCTTGCTGAGTTTTCTTATTAAAAAACATTCAAAGTCAGATGTACATCAGTGGAAAATTAGGAATACCTCAGAGAAATATAATTTGTTGATAAAATCAAGCATATATTATGAGAAATATCTTTGAAAGAAATACAGAAGATGGTTAAAAGGAGAATTAGTAAAATTAATGCAACAGGTAACATGCTGTAATCATAAAGTACCCTTTAAAATAGAAAGCTTTATTCTGATATTGTAATAAACAGCTAATGGTTGAAAGAATTGTAAAATGTCCTATTTCTGATTAAGACTAGTATAAGTGAGAAAAAGCAAACTTAATGCTAAGGGCTATTAGCTAGAGAGATCTTAATTTCCCTACTTACTAATATTCAACAGGTCATTATCTAAATTTTCTCGCTATACCCTTAGCATAATCTACAGACAAGGTCTGGCTTCTCTCTCCATCCCTCTTCCACATAGCCTCAGGGCCTCTGAATTCTCTGACTGTCTTATTTACCCCTGTATCTCCAGGGCCTAGCACAGTGCTCCACACATATTTATTACATGAATGAATAACTTTGTTGCTAAATGCAGTGAAAACTGTCAGTTTTAACTTATTCCACTGTCCGACAGTATTGAGTAGTCCCTTTAGTTTGAAACAGTTTTTTTTCTTTTAGCTTTTGAGTTCTCACACTACTGTTCTCTTGCTCCTGTGGCCAATCTCTGTCATTTTCAGACTTCTCTTCCCCTGCCCATCCTTTAAATGTTGGTGTTCCATAGCTTCTACTATGTCAGCATTTCTTCCCTCCATGTATTCTCTCTAGGGCTCTCATCAACCCCCCTGGATTTAATTACCATCTATCTCTCTGATTGTCGGATCGCTACTGATCTCTTTCCTTCACTTCAGAGTGATATTTCACCTACCTGCTGGAATGTCTGTCCCAATCAGTTTATTTTAAAATGAACACTATTTTCTGCTTCAAACATCCAGAACTTTCAAACTTTCTGTGTTTCTAATCTCATCAAATAGTGCTACTATTCAAGCCAGAAACTATAGTAGAGTCTATCCACTCATCCCTTTCCCCTTTTTCTGTCTTAACTGTCAGTTTCCATCTCCTAAACATCTTCCAGTTATACTCTCATTTCTCCATCCCACTAACGTTAATGGTAATAAACATTTGCATTCTTTCTCTGTGCCAGGCAATATGCTAACTGTTGTATGAGTATTATTTTATTTGTTCTTTGGCAACAGCCCTGTGAGGAATTTTTTTTCTCTGGAGTATAGATGAGAAAACAGGTGTAGTGAGTAAGCAACTTGGCAAATGAAAAAGCTGGGATTTGAATACAGGCAAATGACTTCAGAAATCTTGCTCTTAGTTACTTTTGTACTGCCTTCTAATTCAGGCCTGTATCATCTCAAATTTGTCTCTTAACTGATTTCTTTGTCTCCAGTCTTGCCCATGGCTGTTTATTCTGTGCATTGTAGCCTGAAAGAGTTTTTACAATTGGAAAACAAATCGTGTCATGCTGTTACTTAAACCCTTTGATCATTACTCACTGTTCTTGGAATAAAGTCCAAACTTACCCTTATGGCCTACAAAGCCTAAGTCATTTTACTCCTAGTTATCTCTGGCATTTCTCACCACAGCTACTGCCACTGTTCCTCTTGCCTTGTCCCCCCAACCCCCCACTTTTAATATAGCTGTGCTACTGTTTTCTGTGGTTTGCATGTACAAAGTTTTTACTAATCCCCTAGCCTCCTAGTGCTCTTCCTCACATAGACATAGGGACACTCAGTAATAGTTGTTGAATTTAATTAAAATAGTTCCAGTTAGAACCCAAGTTTAGAAATTTTGCTAATATTGTTATTAATTTATACCTTTCATTCCTGAAATTGGTCTTTCTCATTGTATGCATTAGATACAGTCACTATTATTTGGTGAACATAAGTGAATCAGGAGAGCCATAGCTTCGTGAGGTTGGGGAAGAGATACTAACTGTATAATGATTTTCATTAAATATTGTATGGTGAGTGTCGGAAAATCTAAATGACTTATATGAAGTCATAGGGATATCTAGCACCTGAGCCAACCCATCACTCAGATCTCAGCTCTTAATGTAGGATGCTTTATATTAAACCACAAATTTTACACTGTCAATCAATATTGGTGTTAGAGTTTATTTAAAATACATAACATGTTTACTTCTATTTCCAGCTGACAGTAACTACTTAACTACCTTAAAACTTTTTTCTAATTTTTTTCCTTATAATAATACTTTACAGTATTACTCTACAATATTACCTGTTGGATTGTGTGCAAATAAGTTAGTGGAAGGGTCAAAGAATGAAGATAATTTATGGCATTATGGTAGTTATTTTGAAACAACTATGGAGAACAGAGCTGCTTTAGAAAATTAAAAGAAAATAATTAGTAAGTTATTATCTAGTATAACTTCAGTTCATTGTAAAAATTATAGAAGAAATTTAAATATAATTTATGAACTCCCAAAGAGCTATTAAAAATAATAAAAGTACTTATGTAAAGATGGACTAAGATACAGTTGTGAATTGATGATCTGCTAAATCTTAGTTTGTAATTTGACTTGTTTCAAAATTATTAGAGACCTAAATGTATTAAGTTTACCAAGTTAATAAGTAAAATGTGAATATATAAAATTTTTGTTGTTACTGTAACAATTTTAATATAAGAAACTAGTGTCTTGTTTTTAAACAGTTCATGGTAGAGCTTTAGTTTCTGCCTCAATTAAAACCAGTTGAGATAATCACACAATAACATGGTCATTGCTGAAAAGGAACAGCTGCTAAAAAACAGGAACCCCAGTCAGTCCCTTTTCATGGTCACTCGGTCAGTTGACTTTACTATGCACAAAAAAAGACAGAAGCAAATGAGACTGGTTAACAAGTACGCTGGTGAACTCCTTTAAAGGACAAGCAAGTGTTTGATTTATGTCCACAGATTCAGGATCTGAGTTTAGACAGATAAATAGAAAATACAGAAAAGTACATTTATTAGAATATAATCAAGATTAAAAATTAAAATGAGTACAGAATTAAAACCTTATTAAAGTGTATCAATCCATAAACTATTTCTTTTCTCAGAAACAAATCTACACTATTTTAATACTATTTTAAAATGCCTTTTAAAAATGTTGAATTTATTGGATAGTAGATGTCCCCTGGTTACCTTTATCAGCTTGCCTTTGTATGAAACTTAGGTTCCATTTAATTTCCTATCCTTCCTCTTCTACAGGTCCTGTTATATGTAGTTTCATTTATACTACTCATGGGTTTTAGGAGAACACTGTCCACTTACATAGTTCTATATTATTTGATGCTTTTTTAAACCTAGATTTTCTGCTTTATGCATTTTTCTTTTTAATATTTGTACCTTCCTTTTTTCTTTGGCAGCAAAATTGATAGAATTTGGAAGCACTCTGAGAAGATTAAAAAGAGTTCTCAAAAATCTCCCTCATAAATTAGTTTAAGTTCTTATTCCAGGATTATATGAGAATAGGCCAAATTTTCAACTGCCAAAGACTTTTACCAGATCCCTGGCACTTGATTTAGGAAAACTGGGGAAAATCGTTTATTTTTGTTAAAATAAATATTTCTATCTTAGTCTGATTTTGAAGGAATGAAGAAAGTGGGGCATTACATGCACATTTTTTTTGAATACGTACTCTTGGTCAGGCACTGTGCTCTGGTTAGTTTCATATCCATTCTCTTATTTAGAGTCTCACACAGACATGTGAGGGGATGGAATCCTGTCAAGTATGGATTAAATTAATTCCCCAAGATCACTTAGTTTATGGATATTGTAAATGGAATTGGAATCTGGGATCTTTAAGTCCTGTCCTTTTCTCTACTGCCTAAAAGCCCTTTCCTTTTTTGGCATCTGAAAAAAATAGACTCAGGCTCTTAGGTTTCTCGTATTTTTGAAGACCTGGATTCATTTTGCATGTTTGTATGATTTTCTTTTTAATAAGGCAATCTCCTGTAATTGGGCTTGGTGAAATTAAATAGTATTTTATTTATTTGAAGACAGTCACAATCATTACTTAAGAGTGGGGGTGTTTTTTCTTTCCTGCTGCCCTCCCCCCGGCCCACCCTGCCACACCACCTCCCCTCCCCTCAACCAGCAAAGGAGAGAGCAGCAGCTGTTCAGGTTTTAGTAGATTCTGATAAGACCAGTTTATCCCCCCAGCAAACAATTGTCAGCAGTAGTTTGAAGCAAGCGAGAATGCTCAGCATTTCTTTTAGGTCAGGATGGTATAAGACTACTAAATTGTGAGTTAGGATGGTAGTGCTGTGTATTTGGAGTAGGAAGAGGAGGTGGGCAGCAGATGACTTGTCTTCTAATGAAGAAGCTGAATTTGGGGTTGCTGTGTTCATAACAAGAGGTATGGCGGCCAACACTTGTTTTTAACAGTGCCTCAATAGACATGTAAACAGTTCCATTTGTGCATTATAGGTTTTATTGTCTCTAAAGAGTGATTTATGCCCTTATTTCTTCATTATTGTCTGCAAGGTACTGCCCTCTGTCAGAGAGCCTGTGCTATCTAATTTTTTAGACCTTTGTCTTCATTAGTACAGCAATTTTAGCTTGTGATCATTGTATGAGTCCTCATTGATAAGCTAAGACAGTGCGAGATTCATGGTGCTGACATCTAACCTTGCCACTGGCTTCTTGACCCTTCTGCTTCCGAAACATGGGTTCATTTTTTTTTTTAAACCCAAAGTAGAACTCCATCTATTTTTCACACACATTGTGGGCAGTTTAAAGGTTGGTCAGAATCAAATATTGTGCTTTCAAATTTGATAATGTATGAGTACAGAAGGATGACCTTTGATACATGGTCATACATCAACATGACATGAGCAGTAAATGCAGCAATTACCTTTACTACATTGAAATGGTGCTTTAGTTTTCATCTTCAGAGCAATTATTGCAAAAACAAAAAATGCGTTTGTGTTCTTATAAAATTTGTAAAATTAGATATCTTTAGAAACAGTCCTAATTTATGCCCTTGTTTTCAATATGGGTTTGGTTTTTTTTTTAAATAAGATGCAGTAGTTCACTATCAAAAAATGTTAATTGTTGACGTGATAATGTTAGGCAGGTTGTTGTAAAGCTACTTTGTGTCTTATAAATGTGTTTTTTTCCAAAAGGATTGAATCTTGTTTCTGTACAAGAGTTTTACCATTTGCGGTTTAAAATATGTTGAAGTCTGTGCCCAGTGGTTATCTAAAGGAATATTTAATGATGACAAGGATTTTTATGTTGTGCCCACACACAGCTGCATGTAGCTTCTACCACTGTGTATGGGATTGTTGCTCCAGTGTGTTACTTTATACATTCATTTCTCCTTCTATGAGTGCCTTCTATGTGCCAGGCACTGGAGATATGAAATGAATGAGACATGGACCTTACCCTCAGGGAGTTCACAGGCTAGTAGAAGTTTAGTCCAATAGGTCAGTTCTGTTTTAAGAATTCCTAAGATGAAAACCCAGTAAGTTGACTTAGTGCTAAGTGAAATGTACATTGGACTTAGAAAGTCAGGAGACCGAGCCTGCATTTTGACTCTGCCACTTTCTAGTAGTATGACTTTGTGGGGAAGTTATGTAATCTCTCTGAACCTTGGTTTCCTTGACTATAGAAAAATGATGAGGAATACACAGAGCTGCTGTGAGAAGTAAATAGGGCAAGTCCAGGCCAGTTCTGGACTAGAATGGGAAACTTCCTTTTCTATGTCCAGTCCTTCCTTGATGGCCCTTTACAGTGCTCAGCCAGTTTACTATTTCCTTATGAATTCCTCCTTTTCTGGTACAGAGGTTGTCAGCAGGGATTCAGGGAGTCCCAGGGCCTCTGGAACTTTTCTGCAGACTTTTTCAAGTGTGCACGCACATTTTTCTAGGAAGAGAATACATAGCTCTCATCTAATTTTCAAAGGAAAGCATGAATCACTAGAGCAGGAATACTGTAGCTCTCTTCTAGGAGAACTATCAAGGATATTACTTAACATTACTGAAATATTTAATGATGTAAAAAATCAATTGAATCTCAAGCACCTTGTCTTTGGGCATTAAAGAATACATCAAATCATCCTCATGGCCAGAAGCTATATGCCAGGTACGAAGCAGCAATACTACAGCAGTGGCAAAATTAGTATAAAAATGAAACTATAGTTACTTGTGTTGGTTTTGTGTGTTTTTAGATTGCTGATAGCTTTATCTGTGATCACTTAGACATGAAAATTGCTTAAAACTTGTCAGATTAGTGAGATTGCATTTTGAAAATAAGATAGGAGTATTGTAAGGAATCACAAGGTATCTTACTGGATTTGATGATTAAAGTTCCACCAACCCCTCTTTTGTTTCCTCCCTCCACCCCCATCCTGGAACTTTCTGCTCAGGCAACTATAAAATTAGTTTTTATCACCTACACTTGCCTATTTCTCTCTCTCTTGGTTTTTAATATAAGAAATCTAAAGCACAATGCTAAGAAAAAGTTTTACATTTATTTCACTGCATTCTGTCATGGCAACACACTACCTGCTTTCTCTTCCTTAGGTTCTTTTTCAGTCTTTAGTCCTTTCAGCTTATGTGCTTTATAAATTGATACGTACACAACCAAACTGTGTCTGTGCTCTGTGGGGTCCCACTTGCCTCCTGTAGCTTCTCTCACGTGAACTGCTGTTGCCAAAATCACAAGCCAGTAACTGACCATTCCATAGCACCTGAAGTCATGGGCACCTGGTTACTGGGAAGAGTTTCAAACTCTTAACTTTTTACGGACTACAAAACAGCTATCAGGTGATAAAGAGTTTTTGTCCTCAGACTTTGGCAAGTGCTGGCTGAGGGCTTCAATGCCTGGTCTCATTCCTTCCACTTCTTCCATTTCTCCTCCAGGATATACTTTGAGTTTGTACATTTGCTTTGTAGGTTGGGTGAGGGTTTAAATAATGCATTTAAATATTTTTGAAGTATTTTTAATGTGAGAAAATGCTCAAGATTTAATATTAAGAGAAAAGTGAATATGAGGTTACACATTATACATAGTCTGGTCTCATGTACAAGGATATAAGGGGGATTTATAAAAATGTAACAACATAACGTTATAAAATAACAAATTTTAACAAATTATTTTTGGGTTGTAGTATATGTGTTACTTTTTTTTCACTTTCCCGCCCTGTACTTTCCAAACTGAATATCAAGAATGTGTATTATTTTTAGCAAGTGTTTTTTAAAGTGAAAAATTAAAACTTTAGAATGGTGATCTACAACAAATCACTGTGTTACAGAAAGATTTCTAAATTCAAGTAAATAGTTCAGTTATTCCCAAAGTCAGAACATTTTCATATGTGCAAAGTCTTAGGAAAGAGTTCAACTTCAAAAGGCAGAGGGAAAAAAAGTTTATCAGGGCAGTAAAAGCATAGAGACCTCTGTTACTTTGTAATAAAGACGAGAAATGAATGCTTTATGAAAAATGTGGACTTAAAAGTTAGGAAGGAATCTGAGAAGCTCAGATAATTCTTTTCTTCCAGCAGCTTAAATAAAGTTCTTTCAGCCAGTAGAATGGTAGGAAAGCTCACATACATTTACATAGTTTCTCCTCCTTCCCTTATACACACATATATAGGCATGCACAGCTCATTAATTCCTTTAATTAAGAGGAATGAATCAAAGGTTTTGTCTTAATAAGCAGTTGCTTCTTATACACAATATGGCACCATAAACCTTGATCTTCCCTTAATATATTTCTTTGGAAATCTCACAAGTTGTCGAGACTGCTTCTTATGGAGGGACAAATAATTTCTTAAATCTGGGTTCTGATAAACATTTGGAAATAATCACAATACAGTATACAGTAATGTATCTTGGTGCAGATTACTCTGGAATTGTGATAGCAATTACAGCAAAATCTGACTCAAGTGTCCCAAATTGAGAATTTGTGATAATTTGTGATAGAGATGAGAATAAATTTCATGATTTAGACTAGATAGGTAAATTTATAATACATGTAAGATTTTGTATAAATATTCATTTTATGGGCAGTTATGTTAAATGTCTATGTATGTACAGCAGTGTACATGGAGGCCACTTTCTGATGTGCCATTTTCCTAGCTGGGAACCACACTTGATTGAATGTTTAATATAGATCCAACCTGCTGTAAGACATCTTGTGTACATAATGTCTTGATCATTAGAAGGATTCTTTGAAACAGAAAATTATTTATCTCCATTCTCTAGATAAGGAAACTGAAGTTCAAGGAAATTCAGTAATGCATCTAAGGTTACACAGGTCGTAAGTGGCAAAGGCAGGATTTGAACCTAGGTTGATCCATAAATGTTTTACTATATCATACCAGCTTCAGTCTTGTTCATTTGTTCAAGCTGGCTTTTTGCCAGCAATACTCTCTTTACCTTATATACTTTAAAGTGATTAAAATATCATGTAAAAATGTTCCATAATAATATTTTTGGTCAATATTCTGAAGGATATCTTGAAGAATCCCTTTAGCAAGATAGTCACGCCTTGGATTGCCTTGATTTTGTGAAACACTAATGGAGATGTTACTGTTAATTTAGAAGCTGAAAAAGAATATGGTACTGCTTGCTGGCTTCTCCTCCACTTAATAAGGAACAGTGTGCGTTCTTTTCTGTTTCACCGCTGGCTTTATAAACTTCTGTGCTACCGTGCAGATTGAGTTGATTTGTGAAAACCAGCAGAAAAGATGATCATAAATTCTGTATAAAATTACCTTTCTATTCTTGGTACTAAGTAAATTTCTAAAACCAACATCTAAATTCTCTGAGTCTGTGACATTTAAAAAACAGTCTTTCCAATGAGATTTTCACTGAAAGTCCTGAAAAATATCTCCTATTTCTTGTCTATCAAAATTGTAAACTGACTATACTTCAATTAAAAAAATACATTTTTCTGAGCACACGTCAAATACTGGTTTGGCTTGTACAAAGGATGCATATTTCCTTCTGGACTGCACATTCACTGAGGGACTAATTGTCTCATGGTTACCTTCACCTCTCCACTTAGAACAATGCTTGCAAACAGTATGTTCTCCAATGCAATTGGAATTGTTTCTTAGCAGGATGCTATGCCCCTGATATAGATGCTTACCTTCTCTGAAATTTAAGATTTTTGAATGAAATGAGGAAAACTCAGTTTTGGATTTCCTTGTGCCTCTAAGTCTTCTACTGAAGCCAGGGAGGGAGGGGTATGGAATGCTGCTGTCCCATTCCCTTGGGTTTACCTAGAGGTCTACCTTCAATGACCAGCTGCCTCTCTCCACTTAACCTTTGGTTAGAGGCACTGGCCCCGTGGAGGACCCCATACTAGTCAGCTGCCTTGTCTGGCCCCTTTCCCCTTTCCTTCTCTCATATCCTCTTCTGCAATCATCCTGTGCTCACCCAGCACCTGTGTCCCCAGTGTTTGGCATGTCCTTCTATTGAATTCAGGATGAATATCAACCTTTCCCCTAGTCTTTTGTGGCTTCTCCATGTAGTTCTCATGACTCCTGTTAACTATATGTAATTCATGCATTGTGATGGTTCTGGTCACAAAGAGCATGCCTTCTACAAACTTCTGCTAACACATTTTGCTATCAGACATTATTGGCAGATGTTTGGTAAGGAAGGCAAAGAAGTAGTTCAGGGCTGTGAGACTCAGTCCCTCCCAGGAGAGTAATGAGGAAGTGGTTGTCCTGTTGCTTCCAGTCACTTCAACAGTCCCCACCTCTCCTGATGCCTCCCAAAAGTGGTCTGAGGTCACCTTCATCCGTTTTCACAGGATATGGCATCTTTCCCAACAGCCTAGGGAGCTCTTGTTTTCATGTTCTGCTCCACAGAACCCCTGGACTCCACAGGGTCCTTCTGTCATTCCTCAAACATTTGACTCAAGTTTTAATGTGAATGTGCAATAACTTTAAAGAATGCAATGTGTTTTATAATGTATTTTAACATGGGAGGCCACTAATTGTGCTCTTACTGATGGATTGATTTCACAATACATAAATGATATGAATTAGAATTTGTAAAATAAAATCGTTTGTAACCTAGATGTTTGGCTATCTCTATAGACAGACTCTATTTTCACTCCATGCTGTCTTACAAAGGTTCTATTCTTTCAGATCCCAGCCCCTCTCATCTCTCCTCTGGGTTACTGTAACAGGCACTCATCCACTTTCCTCACAATCCAGTCTCAGCAGCAGCCAAAGTGAGCCTGCTCATAGGGTCTGATCACTCCTCTATTCAAAAACCATTCCACAGTTCCCCATCTTTTTTTGTTCTTGTTTTTTTTTCATTTTTTCTAGATTAATTGAGATATAATTGACACATAACATTGTGTAAATTTAAGAAGTACAACATGTTGATTTGATACATCTATAAATTATAAACTGATTACCACTGTAGTATTAGCTGCTCCTCTGTCCTGTCACATAGTTACCATTTCTTTTTGTAGTAAGTTAAGATCTACTCTCAGCAACATTCTGGTGTATGACACAGTATTATTAGCTAGAATCATCACACTGTATATTAGATTCCCAAACTGTTCATCTTATAACTGGAAGTTTGTACCTTTTGACCAATAGCTCTCCATTTCTCCCACCATCCCCCAAACCCTGGTAACTAACATTCTATTCTGTTTATCTGAGTTTGTCTTTTTGAGATTCCACATATAAGTGATATACAGCATTCGTCTTTCTCTGACTTATTTCACTTAACACAATGCCCTCAGGGTCCATTCATGTTGTTACAAAGGGCAGGATCTCTTTCTTTTCTATGGCTGAATAATATTCCATTGTGTACAAACCACATCCTCTTTATTCATTCATCTGTTGATGGACATTTAGGCCCATAGTTCCCCCTATTATTTAGAGTAAAAGCCCAAGACACTGCAATGGCTCATAAAGTCCTACACTATCCACTCTCACCCCCTGCTTCATGCTCCTGCTCTTATTGTCCCATCTCTCTTTGGCCTCACTGGCCTCCTTGGCATTCCTCCAAACTGCCAGCCATACTTTTGCCTCAGAGCCTTTTCTCTTAATGGTTTCTCTGCCTTAAACGTATTTGCTTAACTGGACCCTCCCATCCCCAGGTTTCTACTCAGATATCAACTTGCCTTCCCTAACCTGACAGCAATCTCCTTAAAATATCCTTTCATTTTCATTTCCTGCTTTTTTCCTACATTAAAATTGTCTAAAACTTCTCTATCATCACTAACATCCAATAGCAATGTTATCACCATCTAAAGTACTGTATATTTTGCATCTTTATTGTACCCCTCCCCCCAGTAGAAAGTTGCCAGAAATTTCTAAATGTTTTATTCCCTGTTGTATTCTCAGTACCTGATAGGTTATCAATAAATATTTGAATTCTCTAGAAATAACACATAAGCCCTAAAACATTAGTAAACAGACTAGATTTTCCAGGGACTACTGCAGGACAAAATGGGTTTTGTCCAAGGAGAGATTCTCCTTTCAATTAGTCCTTTCCTGAGAAAAGAGATCAAAATGTTTTAACTTCAGACAGCTGCTCTCCCAGTTCCTTGAATGCCACTATAAACAGATGTTTTTTAGGTCAGTAACAACATTTAATCAAGCAGACTAAGTGATAATCTTCATGAGAATCTGAGAGTGAGATGTGCCATAATGCAAAAGTCAACTGGGTTTTGGAGGAAAAATGATTTATGAAAATTATTTTTAATATTTCCTCAAATGCAATAATCTATATAAGCCTAAATACATAATTGTAAGACTTTTCTCTATTTTCCCTAACCTCCAACCACCTCCCCCCTCACCTCCACCACCCCATCGATGAAGTCAAGCCAAACTTATTGTCCAAATGGTAGATTATTCAAGCCATTTGCTTTTACTTGTGCCTCTCTGTTTCAAGAATTTTGGCCATTTCTCTGTTTTCATTCCTACCTGGAATGACAATATGAGAAGAATTAAGGTAGTCCATGTTACCACTTATGGTAAAAAGTTGAGTGGGCAAGAAAAGAAAAATTATTGGCTAAAAGGAAATTTTAAGGGCCTGTGTGGATTGTCCCTCCATGTATTTCATTAGCACACATAATTGATGGCAATACTAACGCATTAAAAATGATATTCTTTACTTTCCAGTTTGCATTATTAGCACACATGTATTTCACTAACACACAAAGGCAAGAGCAATATGCGTGTAGCAACAAATGAGCTTTCTTTACCAACTATTTTGCAGAGTTAGTGAGTGCCTATTTCTAAGGTTGATCTACTAGTATATGTAAATGTAAATACCTCTGTATGCTACGGTGACATCTTTAAGTAATTGAAAGCTCATTATGAAAGTTGTGTCCAGCCTTAAGAACACTCTCAGTTAAAAGGTTAATCCTTTTAATAGTTAAATAGGCTGCCCTCTTAGACATATCTCAGAGAAGAGAATTTATTATATAAGGCACAATCTCGTTGGGTATGCAAGGTAAATAACCTCATTAAGAATGGAATGGGAAGGAGATACAGTACTATTCAAACAGGGCAAAAGGGAGCCAACAAGGTAAAACAAAAGGCGGTTATGGAAGTCAACCGCTGCTTTTATTTTGTATTTCATATTTTGTGCTGAATAAAGCAGATTAAAAGCGTGAGCTGTTTAGCATCAAGAAGAGCCTAAAAGAAAGGGGCCTGGATAAATTCTTTTGGCGAAAAGCAACAGAATAGAACATAGCCTGCTGGCCATGCATTAGTTGAACAATCCCAAAGGCTGGAAATATTGATGACCTTGAGAGATCCTTCCTGGATCTAAAACCCTGGTAGACCTTGGGCACTTGTTTCCCAAAAGCTGGGGTATCCCCTGATAGCTGACTTGCTTAATCTCTGTTGTTTGCCTAAGCGCCCTTGTTACGTTGGAATTTCAAAATCATTACCTCTCAATGAAGAGTTCCTCTTCTACTTGAGGTACTAGGCAATGTTCTCCCACCAGTTAATATCTATATTTATTGTCATCTACATCTGTATCATCTACAGTTATTGTAATTTACCTATTGTTTAAAAAATAAAATTGCTCTTGTTACTCCAGCATTGAATATTCCTAAAATGGAAGAGCTAGATGAGGCTTGGAGGTTATTTGGAGGTTCAGGCTTCTGCCTTCAGATTACTAAAGGACTAATGCATATAGGAAACTTAGACATTTTCTATTTTCTCTAAAAGTACCATGTCAACACTTGGGTGACAGTTTTTCTAGGAGAGTCTGTAACGTGTCTTTATAACAGGAATTAACTCTTATGCAACTGGAAAATAGGAGAATGAGGGCAATATGACTCAGAAGTCATGTCGGCCATACATGATCTTCCTTGAGATCATTAATGCTTTACATCACCCAACAATAGCAGCTGAATGCAGGAAGAACATGGAATATAGAATCTTCAGCCACACTAAGTTGAGAAGAAGACCAGCCTGTGAACAGTTTAGCCACGTGGTTTGTCTTAGAAGTTCTTAATATGTGGTTCTCTCTGATCTTTGGGTATTTTGCTTTTGTCAAATATTAGCAGCCTCTTTCTTCCATTTTATCCCTTCCATCAGCTGTCTTCTATTTTGTGTGTGTGAAAAGCCTGTATTTCAACTTCTTAATGCATGTTATATGGCTGTTGTAACTGCTCATTTTCAGGGCTTGTCCTAGGATGCTACACTAAGGTTGGAGCAGGATTTTCTATCAAGAGTGTAACAGGATAAAGTTCCAAGATCAGCCAGGAGTCTTGTTGAAGTTTTTGTAGGTTCATTAGTCAGGTGAAATTCAGGTCTCACAACCTCTCATTCATGGTGCAATGTTCCTATTCCTCGGGCCTCTTCTATTTTGAATGAATGAGAAAATATAAAATGCTGCCTAAGCTTATAGTGGTGACTTCTCTGAACTTTCTTGCAACCAGTAAAAATAATTTTTGGTGTCAAGAATATAGTTTGCTCAGTCATTTGCTGATAGACATTTAGGCTGTTTCCATGTCTTGGCTATTGTAAATGTGCTGCTATGAACATTGGGGTGCACGTGTCTTTCTGAAGTAGGGTTCCTTCTGGATATATGCCCAGGAGCAGGATTCCTAGGTCATATGGTAAGTCTATTCCTAGTCTTTTGAGGAATCTCCATACTGTTTTCCACAGTGGCTGCACAAGATGTGGTATATTTATACAATGGAATACTATTCAGCCATAAAAACCCAACAACATAACGCCATATGCAGCAACATGGATATCCCTGGAGAATGTCATCGTAAGTGAAGTAGAGAAAGAAAAATACCATATGAGATCGCTCATATGTGGAATTAAAGAAAAAAAAGAACATAAATACTAAACAGAAACAGACTCATAGACATAGAATACAAACTTGTGGTTGCCAGTAGGGTGGGGGGTGGGAAGGGACAGACTGGGATTTCAAAATTTGTAGATACTGACAGGCATATATAGAATAGATAAAAAAGACTATACTGTATAGCACAGGGAAATATATACAAGATCTTGTGGTGGCTCACAGTGAAAAAAAAATGTGACAGTGAATATATGTATGTTCACGTATAACTGAAAAATTGTACTCTACACTGGAATTTGACACAACATTGTAAAATGACTATTACTCAATAAAATGATATTTTAAAAAAAGAATATAGTTTGCTCAGCACACAATGAAGCCCCTTCCTAAACCTTTTCCAGTTACATAAGAATTTTGTATCTTCAGGTGGGATTTGTATTTTCTGCTCTCTCCTCTGCCCCCCACCCTGCACTCAGGACTCTCACTCTGTCCTCTGATGCTTCAGCTCATTACTAATTGGACAAATCCCACAGACATGATCTCATGGGTGCTGTTTCAATTCAATAAGCATATATTGAACATCAGCTACATGTAGGGAACTCTGCTAACGAGTTCCTGCTAAGTTTTCCCAGATCAGAAATTGGTATCTTATCAGAGATCTTTTAGAGGCAAGGCCTTAACCCAAGGCAGCAACCTGATGGAACAGGGACACAAGTATCCAAGTGTCTCTTAAATCTCTTAAGGGACCAACCCTGATGTTTTCCTGGATGACCTATTCGCTGTGGTGTCTGCAAACAAGCTAGGAGCCAAGAGAAGAAAAGTGGGAGGCTGATGGGCGTTGTTTTGTAACTGGTTTCATCCATGGCGTTAGTTAAATAATGTGTATGGTGGGTGTGTAGGTGTCAATTACTGTACAAAAGACCGTGAAAACTTCAGTGTCTCAACAACTGAATTTCTCTGTGTCACGGAGCCACAAAGCTGACCTGGAATCGTGAAATTCCCATGAAATCGAACTGATCCTCAAATTATTGCTTTAAATGATAGGACAGTAGAAACTTAAGAGGATATTAACGCTAATGGAAATTCTTCAGCTAATGCTGTGCAAGACCAATTGAGAAGTGCACTAGGCATGCCACAAAAACAGCCGTTATGCTCATCTTTTCATAGATGCATGATTTGTTTTATTCTTAAAACATTTGAGGTTTAAAGTTTTTATACGATGCTTTATGAATAGAAGTGTAATGGGGTTGAAAACCAAAACAGTGCTCACCACTGTACAAAGAAAAAGAAAAAGAAGCTTTAGCTGAATGCTCTTCATTTGAATCCCTCTTTCTAAAAATCCAATTTAATTTTGTATTACTTGTCTCATTAACCCCAAGATTTAGAATATTGAATGCTACCTGAGTAAAGTAAGAGTGACAATGCAAAATATTTCTAAAGGGCTTAGTTTTTCTATTGATCTTCTCTTAAACATTTTAAAATTAAAATATTCTTACATTATAAAACTATTCTGCAATATGTTTGTGATTTATACGTAAGTTTGAATCTACCTGTCTTAAATATATACTGAGCTTTTATTTATGCTTTGAAAATATAGTACATAAAAAGCATAAGTGTTTCTGATATTATGTTTTGTCATCTCCAGCGAAGAAGATTGAAATCTTGAGAAACAATTTTCTGAAGAAATGAAATCGTATGCCCTCCTGAACCCTTGGGGGAAAATAGCCTCTCTGTTTGCTCAGAATATGAAACAGTAAAACAGTGCAAGTAAAGCAGACAGCCATGCCATGCATGTCACATTTCTATTTGTATTGTTTGAAATGATGTTTTAAAAAGATTTTCTTGGGTTTTATTTATTTATTTAAGAAATAACTGGTACAAATAATATTCGCACAATCTTGCTGATGTAAGAATTTCCAAATCAGATGTATTTATTTTCTGGGAAACATGAGAGATTGCTTTAAAACGCTCTTCACAGAGGGTTGCAACTTCACAGAGAATACGTGAAAAAGAGGATTTGGAAAGTTCTGTATAGTGTATCATTCTGAAAATATGAAGAGAATCCTCGAACATCTCTGTCTCCTGGACCCTTAGAGAGTCCTCAGTAGACTCACTGGCCTCATGGGGTAGGCAAAAGAATAACTTACAGAGGAAGAAAACTTTCTAAAAGGCAAAAAATATATTATTTTTTAACTTTTATGTTTTTCAAAGAGAAAATGATCACGTTTAGAGGGAAGAATTTAGAGTGAAGAATTGTCCCTTCTCATTCCTCAAGGTAATAATGTCTCCCTTGGGCTAGATGGTAGTCCAGATGATTCAGTATTGTTCAAGTTTGAATGGACATTTCTGTAAAATCCAAAGTAATTTTTTTTTAAACAAGTTGACATGGTTCTTCCACACACTTTTAGTGGCATTTCTCTTGTTGTCAGATCTTGGACAGGAGAAGAGGTTTTCCTTCTCCTCATTTATGAATTTGATTAGATAAATCATACAAATAAGATCTTTAAATTTTACTTTGCAGTTAAACTATATAATAAAATTATAACAGTTTATAACTGAGCAAAATCACTTGTCAGAGGCAATTTGTCAGTAACAAAAGAAAAGTCTATCTCCATATTTATATTCAAATTTTATTTCTGATGCCAAGTGGTTTTCTAAGCTGTGTTACTCACCTTAATCAACAGCCTTGGCTCCAAATACTTTGGCTCATTCCAAAAGTGCAGACTTGTCTCCAGTGATAAAGGTTTGGTACCATTAAGAATATTCAGAGCATAGGTGGTAAGTTGTGAAGGCCATGCCCCAAATGGAGTTCCTATGCTGCTTTGAGACACGGCAGCCTCACAGACCAAGTACACAGACCTCAGGGGATGGCTTTGAATGAAAAAGCACACATTTGGACTTTAGCCTCTGGCATATTTATTTAAAAATAAGTTGCTTCACTGTGGAGTCACAACTTGTGTTCAATTTGACTTAGAAATGGACCTCTTCCAGATTTTTTAAGAACTCGGGAAGCTACTGGGAACTGCCATTGTTTAAAGCATATAGGATTGCCTAGCCCTAAAATTTCTGGGGTTTGAGAAGAGGGATGGATGAAGCTGAATCAATTGGCAACATGAACTGAGTTATCTGTTGCCAATTACTACTTTCAGGAAAGGGTTCCCTGATCAAACTCTTTCCACATGTATATGTACATGGTATTTTAAGATGTGATACAGCAGCCCCTGCTTGCAGGTTGTTTGTAAAGGTGTTTTTTTTTTTCTTGAGTATTTTTATGTACATTAATTCTTTATGCTTGTGTTAGTCAGGACCTTTTTGACTGCAAGTGGCAGAACTTCAGCTAGATTAAGAAAGAGGGGAATGTTTTGGAAGCCTATAGGTTTATTGTATGTGGCCTAAATTCAGGTGGGGGAGGTATGTGACTAATCCTTGGGGACAACAGGATCTAGACATTCAAGTGCCCTCAGAACTCCTGCTCTCTCCAATTCCCAACTGTGTTTCTTTCTGCCTGACTTTTGTTTTTTAAATATGGTCAGTTTATAATGTTGTGTTAATTTCTGTTGTACAGAATAATGTTTCAGTCATACATGTGCATGTATATATAAGTGTTTTTATATTCTTTTTCATTATAGGTTACTACAAGATACTGAATATAGTTCCCTGTGCTATACAGTAGGACCTTGTTGTTTATCTATTTTATATATAGTAGTTAGTATCTGCAAATCTCAAACTCGCAATTTATCCCTTCCTACCCACATTTCCCCCTGGTAACCAAAAGTTTGTGTTTATGTCTGTGAGTCTGTTTCTGTTTTGTAAATAAGTTCATTTGTGGGGTTTTTTTTCCACTTTCCACATACAAGTGATATCATGTGGTATTTTTCTTTCTCTTTCTGGCTTCACTTAGAATGATGATTTATGATGATTTACAGATCCATCCATGTTGCTGCAAATGGCATTATTTTATTCTTTTTTATAGCTGAATAGTATTCCATTGTATAAATATACCACAACTTCTTTATCCAGTCATCTGTTGGTGGACATTTTAGTTGTTTCTATGTCTTGGCTATAGTAGATGGTGCTGCTATGAACAATGGGGTGCATGTATCTTTTTGAATTAGAGTTCCCTCCAGATATATGCCCAGGAGTGGGATTGCTGGATTATATGATAAGTCTATTTTTAGTTTTTTGAGGAATCTCCATGCTGTTTTCCACAATGGCTGCACCAAACTACATTCCCACCAATGGTGTATAAGGGTTCCCCTTTCTTCACACCCTCTCCATCATTTGTTTGTGGATTTTTTAATGATGGCCATTCTGACTGGTGTGAAGTGATACCTCATTGTAGTTTTGATTTGCATTTCTCTGACAATTAGCATTTTTTCATGTGCTTGTTTTCTGCCTGTTGGTTTTGCCCTCAACCACTGTGGATTAATGTCCTCACGTGGTAGAGAACACATAGATGCTGCTGCTAAGTCTTGTATCTCACAGCTCCTGCCATTAGATTCACCAGTTGTGCCTTCTCAGTTGTAGTTCAATCAAGCCCAGACAGACACACTTCTAGATCCATCAACTGTGGCTGAGGAGGCCATGCAAGAACATGGCAGTCCCCATTGGGATCACATAGTTGAAAAGAAAGAGGGGTTCTCAAGACAAGGGAGGTTTGGGCCAGACAGCATGATAGCAGTCCACTCAGCTTCTGACCAGAAATATAAAAGCACCAGAGACAGAGGTGCTAGTGTCTTGAGTATAGTATTCCGAGTGCTCAATGTATTTTTGAGATAGACTGCCTTCCAGACAACTTTTAGGGCTTGAAAAATATAGCTGTTCTCCAAACTATAGAACTGGTAAGAGCAAATCTCCCACATTTCCTTGACCTCACCACATAGGCTAACTGTAGTTAAGGATGTGGGCTCTGAAGCCAGACATGCTGAGTTGAAATCCTCCCTTTGGCTGTGTGATGTTGGGCAAGTTATGTAGCCTCACCTGTTAAATGAAGATAGCACCTACATCAGAGGGATGCCTGAGGACCCTTTGACATTTCAAAACCTGTACCTGGTTAAGAATTTAATGAATGTTATTATTATTATTTCCATAGTTACATAATTAGAAACTAGAGGAAAAAGGTCTGTGTGTCTTTGCACATGCTGCTCCTTCTGCTGGGATGGCCCTTTTTCTACTCTATCAATGTGCCAATCTCCAGCTGAGCCAAAGCTCCAGCTTCTCTTCTCAGGTTGCTCAAAGTATCCTAAAGGCAGAAAACACAGACGTGTATTGTCGGGTTGCTGCTGCTGCTCTCCTCGTGTCCTGCGAGAACTTTGAGAGTATGGACTGTGTTTGTTTCTATCCCATATTCTAGAATTTAGCAGACGAGACAAGGTCAGTTTTTGGGATGACTAAAAACCTGTACATTTCAATTTTCTCTTGTTGGTGTTTTCATTCTACCTGGCATTTCTTCCTTCAGTCCTTGTCTTATTACAATCCTACCAACCCTTCAAAGCCCAGTTCAAATGCTATATTTTCGATCAAGGGTTCCCTGACCAGCCAGCCAGGTCTCTGCAATCTCAACACACTTTCCTCCTTAGTCACATAGCACTGTCATGTATTGTACATACTGATTTACCTAAAACTAAATGGGACATAGAAGTTTTGTTCTTATAGTTGCATGAAGTAACTATGTAGTCAAATGTCCCTCTTTGTTTATAGTTAGACTATATGTAACTAACCCTGGCTTAAAAAATATCAGCTAATGTATTTTTAAATATAGCTCAGTGCCTTACAGCCAGGAATGAGTCTTTTTTTATTTCCTAAATTCTTATACTTAATTTCAAAACTTGTTATCACACTCTGGATAAAAAATTGAGCTTATTAAAGCATTTATCCTACTATAAGATAAATTGGGAATTCTGATTTCTGACTCTATTAGATTTTAATTTAACTTAAATTGTTAAGCACAGAGAAACCAAATAATCTGAAGAAGCCAAAAGAAAATTTGCAAGCAGAAAGGAGAAATATGTGGGATTTATGGTATTTCCTAGTAGGTGTCAGTGATAAGATTAAAAAGCAGTGAGCAGTTTATGGAAAAAGACC
This sequence comes from Vicugna pacos, assembly GCF_048564905.1. NCBI lineage: Eukaryota > Metazoa > Chordata > Mammalia > Artiodactyla > Camelidae > Vicugna > Vicugna pacos. The sequence goes on along the minus strand of NC_132991.1, from coordinate 47,594,112 downwards.
AGCTGCCTCTTCTGGAAATCTGAATTACAGCTGAGGATAGCTGATGCCCTCGGTGCCCCGCTGCGCATGACTAAGGGCAGAAGTATTCACAATCTCAAGGCGCGAACAGCGCTTGTTTCTCTGCATTTTTTATGATTCAGGTGGTCATTTTTTTTCCAATAGGAGGTGCCATATTAGATGGAGATGAGGAAAACTGGAATTGTTTCTAGTTTCAGCTTAGAAGTCCCTTGTCTATAAACACAGAGGACACAATACCTGTGTCAGTGAGGATCTGAAGGCATGGGATCTGAGCATGTGTGTCTGTGAGTCACAATGTCCTTTCTGTTTCATTGTTGACAAGCCTATTTTTCCATCCCACAAGTAGTATTCATTCATGGGATCTTTTACCTAGCTAATCAATAGTATTAAAAAAAACAATGATTACAATGATAGGATGAATATTTTAAAAATGCAGGCATGCTGTGTCAAATAACTTGCTAGACTGGTCGTTTTTCCTGGTGACTTGTTGGATTTCCAGAGCTGCTATTTTTATCTGATTATATCTCCCAGCTTCCATCTCAAGATCTCATATCATCTGTTTTTCTCTTCCCAGCTCCCTCTTCACTCTCTCTTCCCCTCCAGCATCCCTTCTTCACTAGCACTTTCCTACAAGCCCAGAGTCTCAAGCTTTTGACATCCCCAAGTAATCTTTCCTGTTTCCTGCCTCTCTTACACTTACCTCATTCCCTCTTTTTCCCAGCCAAGTCTCTGAAAAAGAAAAGTCTATTCCTGATGCCTCCACTTTTAACTCCGGAGTCTGGCTTCTGCCTCCAGCATTTACTGCAGCTACCCTTGCAAAAGTCACAGATGTCCAGCTAATGCCGAGTTCAGTGGCCTTTCTCTCCTGCTCAGCTCCACTACGCACTGTTGACATGAGGCACCCTTTCTTCAGCTGGTCTATCTACAACGTCACTTTCCTTGTTCAAGATCATTGCTAGTTCTGGCCTCTTTTCTGAGTCTCCTTCAATGGCTTGCCTTCCTCTCCACCCCACCATTAGTGGCTGACACTGTTTTTAGAAGCCTCAGGAAGGAGATGTCACTACCTTTACCCAAACTTCTTCCTTCCTTCCTTCCTTCCTTCCTTCCTTCCTTCCTTCCTTCCTTCCTTCCTTCCTCTCTCTCTCTCTCCCTTTCTTTCTTTCTTTCTTTCTTTCTTTCTTTCTTTCTTTCTTTCTTTCTTTCTCTTTCTCTCTTTCCTTCTGTCCTTTTTGAAGTATAGTCAGTTTACAATGTTCTGTCAATTTCTGTTGTACAGCATAATGCTTCAGTCATACATATACATACATATATTCATTTTCATATTCTTTTTAATTATAGGTTACTACAAGATATTGAATATAGTTTCCTGTGCTATAAAGTATGAACTTATTTATCTATTTTATATATAGTAGTTAGTATCTGCAAATCTCAAACTCACAATTTATCCCTTCCTACCCCTCTTCCCACCCTGGTAACCATAAGTTTGTTTCCTATGTCTGTGAGTCTGTTTCTGTTTTGTAAATAAGTTCATTTGTGTCTTTTTTTTTTTAAGATTTCCACATATAAGTGATATCATATGGTATTTTTCTTTCTC